>NC_087065.1:7919538-7973393 GCF_963678635.1 Symsagittifera roscoffensis | reverse complement strand
GTTGATTTCGGAGTCTTGTTGTCTTTCTATGTTCTGATTTGTCTATTTCTTCTTGGGGTATTATTTGTTCTGTCATTTTTCTATTTTTTCTTTGTTTTGGAGATTCTTTATGGTTTTGTGTATTGTTTTTGGTAGCGATTGGTTTTGTGTTTTGATTTTCGGTGGGGTTATCATTTTGTTCTGTGTTTTTCAGATGTGGTTCGTTTTGAATAATTTTTAATCCTGTGAAAGAATATAATTGGGTTAATTCGCGGAGTGCGTATTCTTTTGGGTAATAAGGTAATAGGTTGTTTCGATGCTGAACGATTTCTTTTTTGTTTGAGTCGATAATTTTATATGTGACATCTGTGGGTTTTGCAATTATTTGATAGGGTCCTTTTCGGAGGGGTTGTAATTTTTTAGAAATTCCTTTTTGAGTATTAAAATTAGGTATTAAAACAAATGTTCCAATTTTTAAATCGGAAGCTGGTGTAAAACGTGAATTGATTTGTTCATTTATGTTTTGTCTTTGTAATAACTTTTTCGTTATTTTTTGGTAAATTTCATTGTGTTTCTTATCTCTATTTAAAATCCATTCGGTGTGTGTACCGGAGGCTAATTTAAGGATTTGTGGGTGATGAAAATGATCTTCATCGTGCGTATGTAATGGTAGGTTATAACAAATTGAGTCTTTATTTGGTTGACAATAACCTTGTGCGTTTTTATGGGAATTTGCTGTAAACATTATTGGTTTGCGTGGCTTTTGGTTGAAAACCATTTCGTATGGTGACATTCCTAAAGTTGTCGTGATTTGTGAATTATATGCTAATGGAAATAATTTTACATCTGCTGACCATTCGGTATATTTGGTATCATTTCCGTTGATGATACATCTAAGATATTCTTGTAGTGAACGGTTCATACCTTCGACTAAGCCGTTTGTCCAAGGTGCATGAGATGTACGTGGTTTGTGTTTAATGTTGTATAAATGACATAGTGTTATTATTTCATTATTTATGAATTCTGTACCATTGTCTGTGACTAAAATTTCTGGTAGTCCAAATTTTGCTATCCAGTGTTCATAAAGTGTTGTGTATGCGTAATAAGCGTTACAATGTGGTACTGGGTTAAGTGCTACATAATGTGTAAATGCGTCAACAATTACCATAATGTAGGAGTTTCCTTCTGATGAGGGTGAAATTGGTCCTTTAGTATCAAATGAGATACGATGATTAAAGTATAAACTTTGTCCTTTAAAATCTTGTTTTTGTGCTATTTGTTTTTGATTTGGGTAAGGTTTATTTAATTGACATACTATACAATCATTGCATAGTACTTTTATCCAAATTGGTGCATTTGGGAAGTAAAAATTTTGTATAAAATTTGAATATGTTTTCTCTGATCCAGAGTGTCCTTTAATGTTTTGTGTATGTGAAATATTAAAAGCTATAAGAATCATACTTATAGGGAGACAGGGAACTGTAGATTCATTAAGGTTGTACTCTAAAAGGTCTGTATTTTCGTTAATTGTTGTATTGTTAAACTTGCGAAAGTATCGGAGGAGTGTTTTGTTTCCTAGAATGGTTGAATCTGCTTTGATAGGTTTAGTTTTATATTTGTGCCATGATTTTAGTTGTCGAATTACTGGGTCAAGGTTTTGATATTGTTTCAGTGTTGAAATTGTAATTGTTTCTGTTGGGGGGAGAAAAATGTTTTCGATTTCTAATTTAGATAATGGTATTGTATCAAGTGGGTCGTGAAGGTCAAAAACTTGATTTATTGTGTATTTTGAATCATTTGTTTGTGGTCCTGATAAATTTATTTTATCAGTTAAATCTTCTTTTTCAATTAGTGGAAAATGGTCTTTTTTAGGTAGGTGTTGTTTTGTTCGTTTTTGTTGGGTGTTATTTTTTATCCATTGAGAATATGGAATTGGTTTAAAAGTTGATGTTCCAAGTAGGTCAACTTCATAATGATTATTTTGACAATCTAAATAAAGTGGGAAATGTTGTAAATTATTTATTTGTGATTGTTCAATATCAGTTTTTACTGCATATTTGCATTCTAATCGAGGTGATGTTTCGTTTTCTGCAAGGTAGAATTTTATATTTTTGGGTATTTCAACTGTTGTTTTTCGTGTAAGTAATTCAGGTGGTGTATTTCGACTTAAGGTGTCTGGTAATGCAAGATTTTTTCCTGCAGTCCAAACTATATGTAAGTTTGGAAATTTCATTAGAATTAGTTGAAATCTGTAAACTCGGTGGTTTGGGTTAGATTTCTGTGTAAAAAGAAAGATGATTGGTTTGTGGTCTGTGAACAAAACTGTGGGATGTTTTGATCCAAGTATCAGAAATTCATATTCTGTAAGTGTATATATTATGGCTGTACATTCTCTCATTAGAGTTGAGAGTCGTAGCTCTGCTTGAGTGAATAATCGAGAATTTGCTGATATGAGGTTCATTTTATTTGTACCATTATGTGATTGTAATAATGCTGCGCCGATGCCAAAGTTCGAAGCATCGCACATTGCATAAAATGGTTGATCAGGGTCTGGAATTGTGTTTGAAATTTGTTCAGTTAAAAGTTTCTTTATTTCTTCGAATCGTGTTTGATGTTCTGTATTCCATTCAAAGTTGTTTTGTTGTCTAAGGATGTTATAAAATGGTCGTAGGTATAATTGCATTTTATAAACATATTTACTTAAAAAGTTTAACATTCCAAGGAACTCTTGGATTTTCTTTTTATTTGTTGGTGGTTGAAGTTTTTGAATAGCGTCAATGCGTGATTTCAGTGGAGTGATTGTTTTTCTTTCTATATTATGTCCTAAGAATTTAACTCTAGTCAAAAAGAAGTGTGATTTATCGGGGGCGGCCTTCAGATTTTCGTTCTGAAGTATTTGGTGATATGTTTCTAAAACTTTGAACATTTCGTCTTTTGTTTGTGATTGCATAAAAACATCGTCTAAATAGGTGATTGCGTTTTTCTTGAGTATTAGTGGTCTAAAAATTTTGCTCATAAAGGCTGAAAATGCTGCTGGTCCTATGGATATTCCATAGAATAAGCGGTTGAATTCATATTGTTGGTTTCCGATAACAAATTGTGTTAAACGTCGTGATTGTTCATCTAGTGGCATTTGATTGTATGCACTATTCATGTCGGCGGTTGTGAAGTATTTGCCGTTTATTTTTGTTAAAATAACTTGTATTGGTTCAATGGGCCAATTACATTTTGATTCATCTATGAGTGAATTGAGGTATCTAGCATCGAGAACGATTTTTAACGATTCTCCTTTAGCTAGAATGATAACGGGGTTGATGAATGTGTTGCCTTTTGGTTGTTCTTCTTTATTAACCGGTGATATAATGTTGTATTGTTCTAAAATATCGAGTAATCTGTTTACTTTATCATGTAAGTGAATTGGTACTTTACTTGCTCTTTGTTTTTTGAAAACTGCGTCTGGTTTTAATGGGAGATGTAGTGATGAACTGATTTTGCCAACATCGAATTTTGATGTTGCATAGACTGATGAATATTGAATTAGCTGTTTGGCTAACTTTTCAAATTCGTCTTGTGTTATTTGTGAATGTTGGAAATTAAACATTGTTAAAAATTTCTGTTGGTCCTCTGTGTAGTTACTGATGTTGAATGTAGGTTTGAAATATGGAGTTTTTGTGAAATAATCCGTCTTTCTGTTTTCGTTACTTATTATATTATTTATAGATAATTCTTCATTAAGAATTGTAGATTGGCAAATATCTAGTAATTGGAGTATATTATTTACGCGATAGGCTTTTTCGTGTATTGGTGATATTGTTGCGTTGGTTTCACAATATCCTAAAAGTCCTAATGGTAATGTTACTTGGTAAGGTGTGTTGTTATAGACATGTAAGGAGATGATATCTGAATTCGAATTTTTCAAATATTTTATTGAAGAGATTGTGATTTTGAAAAATTTATGAATCGGTTTGAATTCAAAATCTGACATATAAAATTTTTGTTTGTTTTGTGCTTTATCATATTGGTGAACTTGTTTGATTGAAAAATTATAGATGTTTCCTGATAGTGGTTTCAGGTGTTTTCTTTGTTGGTTAAATATCGGATAAAATTTTGAAAAGAATGGTGGTTGTTTATTCAATCTTTGAAAAAATGTTAAGGATGTTTCTTTTGTTTTTGTATATTTATCTTTGATTAATATTTTACTATTTAGTATGTTAATTGTTGGTATATACTTTGAAATAAATGGTATTCCAATGATATTATATTTAATATCGGTGATATGGAATATTTGTTTAAATGGCTTATTTAAAATTTTACTTTGTTCCATTGTTCTGGTAGGGAGGAGAAATAATTGGATTTTTCCGTAGTTTATCAATGTTGATCCTTGTGCTGTCGCTAGTTTGCTGGAGGTTTCAAGAGGTGTTAGCTTTGGGTGTAAGATTTTTATTTCATTCCATGTGGGAATGTTTATTATGTTTGATTCTGCTCCTGAATCAATTAAAAAATCTATTTCAAGGTCTGGTGGTTGAAATTCTTTATTTCTTGGGCTTTCTAAGAGAAATGGTATTGTCCAAATTTTTTCTTTGGGTTGTTCTTTTTGTATATTTTGATAAATGTGGTTTGTATTCAAGCATTTTGTTTTGGTATTTTTATTGGTTTGATTTGTAGTGTTTATCTCATTTGTTTCTTGCGTCGTTGGTGTGGAATTTATGGGTGTAGTGTAATGATTTTGAAGAATTTGTGATTGATTTTCATATATATGTGATGGAAAGGGTTGTTCATATATGACAGATTCATAGTCATTTTCGACTTTTATCATATTGATATCAAGAGTGTTTTCAGTATCACTTTCTGAATCTGATGATGTACAGTTTATTTGATTGAGTTGTAACGTATCAGTTACTGTGTCATCAATACCTGGAGGGTCTGATGTTGTTTCTGGGTTAGCTTGTACTTGATTGATTTGTCTTTGATGTTTAGGTGTACTGCTTCTGTGACGATTATTAGAGTTATTGTAGTGATTATTATTTCGGTGTGGTGATTGGGAATAATTTCGATAGCGATTATTATAACTTGGGTGTCGGTTTTGTGAATTATTTCGCGATCTGTTTTGGTAATTATTGTTTGGTCTGTTATAGTTCGATCTATTATATGAGTTATTCCTTGATCGGTTGTTCGGGTAATTCTGGTTTCGGTTGTTTGAATAACTTCTGTTTCGATTATAGGAGTAGTTTCTATTCCTATTGTATGATGAATTTCGTGATTGGTTGTTTGGATAATAGTTATTTCTTGATTGAGAATTAGATCTAGAAACAAATCGTTGTGTATTTGAATTTGATCTGGAGTAGTTATTTCGACTATTCGGTCTATTGTAGTGATTTTGTGATGAATTATACGTGTTTCTTCGTTCTGGTGATCTTCCTCTATAACTTGAGTTATATGGAGATTGATTTCTTGTATAGCTTGTATTGTTTGGGAGTGGTTTTCCTGAACTGTTGTTGCTGTATACATCTTTGTTTGGTAGGTTTTGATCTTTTTTCATGTATTGATAAAATGATTTATTTGGTTCTTTGTATTTTTGAGGTTTATTTTGACTATCTTGTTGTTTTTGTCTACATTCGGAAATACTATGTCCGTATCGTCGGCAATAATTACACCATTTTTTGAAAGATGGTTTGCCTTTAAAGTTCGGGTTCTTTTCGTAAATATTGAGTATTTCAGTGATTTTTTCAACGAGATCTGTTTCTGATTCTTGTATATTATTAATATTAGTGGGAGTCGTTTCAATTTTGTTAACGTATTGTAATTTCAGATTTTCCGTTTCTTCTAATTTCATTGTGATTTCTGCTTGTTCTAGTTTGTCTACTAGTTTTCTAAAATCTAAATCGGGTTCTCGAATTGAAGAAGGATGTGATGCTCTCTTTTTTATTGCTATTTTCCTTAATTGTGGTGTTAAGGTCATCATTAAGATTTCTGTCATCTTAGTGTTTTTATAGTCATGTGTATTTAGTGAATATGCTTTTCGAACTAGTGTTTCGATTCTTACTGCTATTTGCTTGATGGTTTCGTTTGGTAATCTGCGAATTTCATTACATAAAACTCTTTGTTGTTGTTTGTTTCTTTCGGAGTCAAACATTTTTGAAAATTCTTGTGTAAATCTTTTCCAGTTTGATTTTATTTCTTGAGGTAGTACTGAAAACCATTTTTGGGCTGCGCCATCTAAGGTTGTTTGTATCAACGCTGTGCGTCGATGTATCCAGTTTTGATGTAGTGGCGTGTTAATTGGTTCAGGTCCAATATTTAAAATTAAATTTGCTGTTACTGCATTTAAGTAATCTTCTACAGAGTATTCAGGGTCTGTTCCTGTGAAAACCATTAAGGGTTTATTTGATGTTATTGATGATCCACCCATAAGGTATGGATTCATTGTCATTTGTAATGATTCAGCTGCATTTGGCATTTGAGAAAAATTTGAAAGTTGGTTTCTTGTTATTTCATGTTGTTGAAGATAATACGGGAGTGGTATTTCATTTTGCATTTGTGATGGTTGATACGAGTGTGTAGTCATTGGATTTTGTTGTTGAATTGGTTGAAAAGATTGTATATTAATTGGATTTGGTTGTTGAATTGGTTGTTGATATTGTGCATCTATTGATTGTGGAGAAAAATTTCTATGGTTTGTACGTGTTTTCTGTATTCCTTGTCTACGATATTCTTGAGTATTTGGTGCAAATATATCTGGTTGTAAGAAATCTTCATCTGAGGATAAATAATCCATTTGATAAGATGTTTGTTTTTTATTTTTATTTTGTTGAAAAAATGGGTAATTTTCACTGCGATCCTGTGGAGGATTTGGTTGAAAATTTGTGGAATTATATTGGGCCGTTGGGTTATCCCAGTTTCGAGGTTTTGTATATTGATTAAAATTTCTTTGTGGTTTATAATTTGTTTTTGATGGATGTGTATAATTATAATTATGGTCTGCAAAGTTGTTTCTAGTGAATGTTTTGCGTGTTTTTGATGGTATTGTCATGGGTTTGTATGTTTGGTAATCCATATGTGAATATTTAGGGGCAACCGAAGGTTTAACGGTTGATTGTAAGGTTACCTGTGTTTGTGAAGGATTTGTATTTCTTGGTGTTGTTAAATTTGGGCGTATTGGTGAAATACTTTGTTGTGTAGTTGTTGTGTGTACAATTTCTTCATTTATGAAGTGTGATGGTGTCTGTATATCTTGTTGAGTAAGATTCCTAGTTCCATTGAGGTTTTCATTGTGTATGACTGTAGAGTTTAAACTATTATTTTGTGTATCGGGTAAAAATGTATTATAGTTTAATGGTGTTGCATCAATTGTTAATGGTATTACTCTTACATAATCTCTTATGTAAGATATTGTACCTATTGCTTGACTTGAGATTGATTGTGGAAAGTTTATAAATACGGGATGAGACCATTCGGGGTCCCAAACATAATCTGATTGTTCTGTGATAGCTGTATCATCGTTCGAGTTTTGGGGTCTAAAATTTTTTCTTGCTTGTGCAATTAAATCAATATTGTGTGTAAAATAATCTATTATGAACCATGCTAAAATTTTTTGTAAATCGTGTTTGGTATGTTGTGAAACGTCGTCTTTCGTGAAATTTTCTTTAATGATGTTTAAATAACTAGAGAGTAGTGTGATTTCATGTCGTACTCTTAAATGTTTAGATGTTTCTGTCGGTGAGACATTTGTTAATGGGAGTTCATTTTCTAATATCGAAATATAACTATATATTAGTGCGAAAACTTCATTGGTGAAAATGGAGTTTGCTCTTTGTGAGTTATGGTATTGTATGCTTTTTATATATTCTGAAAAAACTTTTGAAAATTCTAAATCAAGGTCGTCTGTTTGAATAGTGTATGTTCTATTATTATGGTTTGGGGAAGTGAATTCTATAGAGTAGATTCCATATTGTTGTGTTATGTTGCATATATCTTTTAGATAGTGATCTATGATTTGTCTTTTGATTTTTACATCGGGGAACTCTGTTTTACATGGACTGATTCCGGGTTCAAATAAATTTACGAGTAAATTTTGACAAAATATGTGTTGTCCTCTATCAGTATCTGCATCTACTATAAAAGGAAAGATTTCATCATCATCTGGAGTTTCGTCACCTGGGGTGTGCGTTGAACTCATTTTTTCGTTCGATGACTGTTAATATGTAATTATTAATGTGTCGAATTGGTTGATTCCAGTTGTATAGATGTACTGGTTTGTGTTTATACTGCTTTTTTATTCTTCTTTTTCCTCTTTGTGATGAATTTGAAGTTGTTTCTGAGTCAGAAAAATATAATTGATCGTGTTGTGGGTAATTTTTATCTATTGATTCTTTTAGTTTGTAGAGTTCGTCTAAACTGTTGGTTTCTGATTCTGAAAATGCGTTTCGATTTTTTGAAAATCTTTTTCGTGTTATTTGTCTTTGTTTAGTGATTATTTTTCTCTTTAGTGTTTGTCGTTTTGTTCGAATGTATCCAACTGTTTGTGTATGAGGTGTGATTACAAGGTCGTATTTTTTGTTATCTATTTCACAATTGTGTAAAACGATTGTTTGTTTATTCCCTAGGTTTTTAAATGACATAAGGTTTAGGATGACGGGTGCAAAAGGTTGTTAAATGATTTCTATTTTCCTAAACTGTTAGTTCTTACGATTTTTTGGTTAGCTTAACCTGGGTCTATTTGTTTAGGGTTGGAGAGAAAAGTATATCGATTCCGAAGAATGATTTTTACTTTCTCGTGACTAGTATAAGCTAAGGTGTTAACTTACTTAATCTTACTTAGGGGTAGTGATTGTGTTCAAGGGTTGGAGAATAGTAAATCGATCCACAAGGTTCAGGTATAATTAGAACGCGAGTAGTTCGTTAGATACTATTTTAAACTTACTAAGTCTAAGATTTATCCTGGGTCTGGTAAGAGGGGGGATCAAGTGAAGGATGAATAACCGAAGTTCTTCACTGTTTATCCTAATTTGAATGATTAGTTTTGTTTAAAAATTTCTATTAGTCTTGGGTCTTTAGAAAGGGTTGGGTAGTGAATCGACGTTTGAGGTCGTTAGACACTAATTAAGTGGGTGGGGGAGAACAAAGTTGTTCTGTTTGATCCAAGGATAAGCCTTGATGATCAAATTTAAAATGTAATGAAGTAGAAAATGATTTAAGATCCAAGGATAAGCCTTGATGATCTGGTTTTAAAATTAAGTGACTTTAAGTTTTAATGAGGTTTTAAATTTGTGTAAAGGAAAGATTTAGTATTTTATGATATTAGTGAGTTGATGATTGCTGTTATGTTTTAGGTGATGAAGCTGGAACAACAGGATGATTTATGATTACTAACCATTTATTGTCATGCTACTAATTTTTATTTTTATTTTCCAATAAATATTTTTCAAACATGTTTTGTATAATACTGCAGAATTTTAGGAAAACGATCTTAGATCTTTTTATCAATCGTTATTGTATAATATTAATTTTGTTTAGCGCCTGAAATGATTTTGAAGATTTACTTCAAGGTTTTATGTTTGCAAATGGAAATCTAAATTCATTGCAAGTAGTATTCGAAATATAAAAGTTTGTTCTGGCTTTTGCCGAACTATCATGTAACTATACGGCAAGTTTCTACTTTGTCGTATGTCGTCTTTGGTTCGATGTCTTCTTCCAATTCCGGGTAGTTCTATTATGGTTCGGAATATTGGCTCGGATCTATTGAGTCGGAGAGACATTTCAATTAAATTATTGTCGTATAACATTTTGTAAATGTTTTTGTCTAATTTCTAATCTAATTTTGGTTAATTCTAATCTAATAAGGTCTTGTTCGAGACTTATGGTCGCACCAGATGAGTTAGGACTGGAGTGTAACTCATAGAGTAATTTCGGATAGGGTACACCGTCTGCTCGTCACGCTATCTTATTTTCGGCCGGATAGATTCGTGCAACTTCTTAGTCTAATACCGATCCTAATCTTACTCTTATACTATCTAGTCTCAGGTTGTTTAACTAGTCTCTGCTAGGCTCAATAGATCTAGGGTATACTGGTTTATTGCGGCTGCTGAAGTGCTCGGGAGAGTCCAACTAATTTCTAAGTTAAATTCAAATCTCTCTGGTGCTGAAATTACAAGTAACTTCAGCACTTACAAATAAGTGGGTTGTTAGTTAGATGGATCATGATTGGTTAATATTAAATACTTTACATTGGTAAAACATTTAATTTATCCAATCATAAAATATAGTTTAGATCAGGTTCCATTTTGACAATTTCTATGATTTTTCCCGAACTTTTCTAATTAGTTAAAACAAAACTATGTTTTAATTTACTTAAACTACGGATGCATGTATGTTTTGTTTTAGCCCAATTGTTATCAGCGCAAAAGAAATGCAACAAAAATAGCAAAAGCTTCGGATTCTGACTTGCAGATCTATACTCAAACCCGACAAATCGGACCTCAACTTACGACAACAGCATTTGCTGCTGTTTTCATCAGAATCATCGTTATCCAATCAAATTCTTCTTCCTCTCTTTCTCTCTCCTCGCGACACCCGTTCGTGGCTCGATAGTTCCTTCACACCTCGTTCACACTTATGAATGGGTACTTCTAACCATATCACCACTCTTTTACTATACCACTACTTTGGCCTTAAGCTGTGCCAATTTGTCCACCGTTAAATCGTCGAACAGTGTCGTCAAAGATATAAGTTAAACTCGGTCGTTCGTAAATTGCATTCGCCATATGTCGCTATAGATAGCTAGCTGATCCATGTATAATCAAAGATTGAAAATTTTGTCGAAAATGAACTTTGATTAGTTATTAAAATTGAATAATTTTGGTAAAAATCAAATTATTTGCCTAGGTGGGCTTAAGAATTTCTTGGAATTGAGTTTTCGCATAGCAAAAGCTCTACGACTAGCAATCTATGAATATGGATTTCCAAGCGCTGTTTTACACTTTTCCAACTAATGAATATTCATTTTAATTTGTTAATTTATAGATAGCAGTGATATAGTTTCGTAAATTTATGAAAATAAATAAATTTGTAAAATTTGAATTTAACTTCGCTTCGAATTTTTTTGACTATTAGCTTAAGTCACTTTCGAGCTAACTTATTGGTTGTTTGTCAATAACAAGAGAACCAAAACATGATATCTTTGATCATTTTAACTTATTCGCTCATTTTCAGTTGTTGCGAGTTTTATTTACGGGTTTTCACAGTGAAAAGAGTAACGGTTTGCTGAAAAAAATTAAAAAGAATAAATTTTGCAGCTAAACTAGAGTTTTTCACATTGTGTTGACTGTTGAATTTTAGCAAAAATATTATGGTGCAATTTATTCTGTAAAAAGCGTGCCAAAAACAATATCCAAAAATTGATCAGTTTTTGCAGTCATTCAAAAGTTGCACAAAAGCTAGCAGCTCACTTGCTTGCAAAGTATAGCAAAATAGGCCTTTTATGTAGCCAAACAAAATTTAAGAAGGCTATAATTTTCTCAAAACTCTATAAATAAATTTACTTTTGCGTGATATACAAAACCAATTTTCAAACAAAAACAATTTTTAAACGTTTTGAACAAGTTTCTGGGGATTAAATTTTCATTGAGCTTATTGAGGTTCATTTAATGAAACCTGTTTGAAATTTGTTGAACTTCAAAACAAGACCCCTCTATTACAATTGTATTACTTACTTATCGCGTAGTTCTGCGTAATTTCAATTTTGGGACCGAACTGCAAAATAGATTTTAATTTTGCTAAAAATCTAAGAAATTTTTGTAGTCTAAAACCAACTCAATTTGAGAAAAATTCGTTTAATTTTTCTTATTTTATTCGTTTTGCTCAGATAATTCAAATCAGCTCTGTAGTCTGCCTTTTAAAACCATTCAACTTCAAGTAAAAACTCGTTCAACTTTCAATGTGCAAGCAAACTATCATTTAAAAAAATTGGGGCAATTTCACTTTTTTGTTATCGTCGGATCACTTGTAATTAAAAATTTGGAAGAAGTCCACCTGAACCTTTTTTGCTGTATACAAATCTTTTCATTTGATTCTTGCTGAGAAAAAAAATTTGTGCATTTTTGGATGCTCTTTTGCTCAATTATTAAACTGAAGCTTAAATGAGCTCTCCGAAAAAAAACAATTAGCAGTGCTCAACTGATGTTTCGACTTTATCGAACACAAGTGGGTATCTTTTGACTGCGTTAAAATACGAAAAAACTTGGCTAGATAATCTATATACGTTTTCTATCTAAAAAAACAGCCTTTTGACTGGGCTAAAATACGAGAAATTTTGGCTAGATGATCTATATACGTTTTGTATCTAACAAAACAGCCTCGGTTTGGTACGGGCCACAATTTGAATATCGATTAAATTCGATCGCACAAATTAGATGGCGCGATCAAATTTCTGTAGTCACGCCGATGATTTTGAGTTCCACCACGGTCCAGAAAGTCGCTAGTTAAACGTAGAAAAAGGTAGTATTTCCTGTTTACTTTGTTGAAAAGTCAAAAAAAGCCATTTTGTTTGATGCCGCATGTTAAACAAGCAAGACTACTCGTATCAAGTACGGCAAACCCCTGAGTGCTCCGACTGTCCATAAATGGTCACGAATGTTTTTTGGCTAATGAAATATTGACAAACTATTTATTTTAAGCTGAATATTAAGAATCGTGGATGGAATTAATAATAAGATCAAGTAGCCTGCGTCAATTGAATTGGAACAAATTTGCGTTGGGGGATAATTCAGCACGCGTAAAAAACGCGCTTTAAATTTGCAGCATTAAAGTATCCTAGCGCTGTAGTCACGTTAGTCTATTGTTGAGAGTTTTTCGGCATATTATAAGTCAGGGTTGTCTAGTGATGAGCGCAACCATCTGGGGCCACGAAGATGCAAGTAGCGATACACGAGGGGAAGAATTTTGCGAATTGGTCTGAATAAAAAAACCACCCCAAGTCAACAACAAAATTTACCAATTGCGGCGTCATAAATTTTTCTGAAGAAACAATTATAACTCAGCAACGTCAATTTTTCTTCTCGGTTTTGCTCCAAAACAAGACACGAATTCAAGCAAATTGCGAATAATTTGCAAACAGAACTTACATTTTTCAAATATCCTTCATATTTCAGCTTAGTTGATCATATTTTCAGTTTCGGCACTGTTGCACATCGGCTTTGCTGAACGCCCTCAAGTTTCGCAATCGAGACGGCACATCATGAAAAAGTTAGAAGAAACAACTTCACGTAAACTTTCATGCTAAGTGTATTAAATTAAACTAAATATAACTCTGAAATCTACGGTATTAGTAAGAGCACGCAATAAAAACACTAGAATTTCAATTTTCGTGGTTAATTATCCCCCATTCCCCCTATGGAATCTTATAATAAATAATTGCCGCTCATTTAAGGAACTATTCTAACGGGTAAGCATCCGTGAATTTTGTACCCTGTAACGAATCTCTTGTAACAATAGATAAAAAAATATTTAGAGATGCGATTAAGCAACAGGAGACAAGGGGGGATAGTTAACTAGATCTGCCCCCCCCCCGTTCAGTTATTCCTGGTCTGTCTCTCCCTGCTTTTGGGTGTCTTTCTCTGCTTGTCGTTCTCCTTACTCGAATCCCTCTCCTTCCCACCCTCCAAGGGCAGATGGTACTTGCCCGCCCTGTAATTCTTCCGACTGTCAGGTCCTTGTTTGGCCAAATTTGCTTCAACAAAATAAACAGGAAATTAAAAACGCTTTGTTTTAAAATCACACTACTTTTATTATTATTAATGGAAAACTGGGGCGGATTTAGGGGGGGGGGGGCTGACGCTTCCTTCTCTCAGGGATTCGACCCCCTGCCGACCCAAAGGGTTATCGTTTGGTACTTTTTAAGAAACCCATTTTGGCCGACCGACCCAAAAATTTTTCTAAAGGCGCCTTAGGCGCCAATATACTATTTTTTTAACTATTTTTTGAGGTGGAGCGTGCGCCAAAAAACGCGTTTTTTGTCAAAATTTTGCAAAAAGTGCCCTAAAACGGCTTTTCTGACCTGTTTTTCAAAAATTTGCCTGCCGCGCAGAAACTTTGGCCAAAACAGTCTTTTTAGTGCTTTAGGACAGCTCGGAAAATCAATTTGGTTGACCTAAAAAAAAGATCCGCCCCCCTCGAGAAAAACCTAGATCCGCTCCTGGTGGAAAACAAGCATAAATACCGGACTGCTGCTGCTAAAAAAAATCGGAAACAATTGAAAAAACATTTTCAATCGGAACATTTTTCTTGGTGTAGGTAAAATTGATTTAAGCTATTGTTTTCAATTTTATTCGTTTATTTTAGAAACAAGAGTTGCATGTTGCATGCAGTAACTCTCTACACAACTTCAAACTAAGAAAATAAAAGTGCCATTTTGTTATTATCAATATTTAGTAAAATGCATAAAAGGCCACATGATGACCATGTGGTGATATTATTTTGCAGAGACACTATAAATTTTTCAGAAAAGCAGTAATTTTTCATTTGTTTAGATCAAGGGATTCTTTTTTTGTTTTGCTTTTACAGGAGACAACCTGCAAATTAAATTTGTTATTCTTTTTTTTCTGGGTTGTTTTTTAAATGTTAAGTAAAAATTCAAATGCTATGAGGTAAGCAATTAAAATTGAGAGTGTCGCTGTGAATCTTTCAAAGTTCCGGCTGCCCTATAAAGAAAATTAAAGGTCATAAAAAAAAACTTTTATACAAACAAATTGCGTCGAAAAAACCTTAATCCTCAGATAAACAAAAACATGATTGTTTTAGAAATACGATATTGAAAAAAATTTCAAAAACTATTCTGACTTCTGAGTATTTTTAATTTCATTTTTCT
Organism: Symsagittifera roscoffensis; assembly: GCF_963678635.1. NCBI lineage: Eukaryota > Metazoa > Xenacoelomorpha > Acoela > Convolutidae > Symsagittifera > Symsagittifera roscoffensis. The sequence continues at coordinate 7,958,554 of NC_087065.1, read as the reverse complement.
GAAACAATTCTGTTTTTTTTGAGGAGTATGATTTTTTCGACGCAATTTGTTAGGAAAAAAGTTTGAATTTAAAAACTAGTTGATTGTTGATTTCAAGTTGACTGATAGCTATTTCGGCATTTTGGTTATCAACAAAGAGCATTGTATCATTCGCGTATTGAACGACTCTGCTATATTTTGGTAATTTTTGGTTCAGATCAGTTGTGTATAAGTTAAAAATGAGTAGTCTAAGGATTATAAATTGCGGACCGTCTTGAAATAGATTAATCCAATATGATTTGCTATTATTAAGTACGGTTTTTTGCTGTGTATTGCTCACAAAATTTTCAATCAGATCAGTGGAACCTTTTGAAAAAACTTATGTTTTCAATTTTTAGTTGTAGAAAATTGTGGTTGATGGAGTCAAATACCTTTGAGAGATCAAAAAGGGCGGCATCAACAATTTTGTTATTATGAATTGATTTTCGAAATGATTCAGAACAGTATAATAGTGCATCTATGGCATCTATGGTTGAATATGCTGCTCGGAAACCAGATTGTTGCTTACTTAAAGGATCATCCTTCAGGAGGTACTCTTTCATTTGCTTATATAAAAGTATTTCAAAAACTTATGACATTGCCCCAAGATTTAATAGGTCTATGGCTTCCTGGTTTTTTCGGGTAATCTTTTTTGTATACAGGTGTAACCAAAGTTGTTTAAAGATTGACCGAAAGTTACCTAATTTTAATATACTCGTTCAAACCTTGAGCAAACGAGTAGATTGACCATTAGGCTGAAAACAAAAACTGAAAACAACGCCCCCTCAACTTTCTGAACACATTTTGTGTACGTCACTATGGGGTTAAAGTATAGGGTTCAAACTCACTGAGGAATGCGGCGTTGATGATCAAAGAGTCATTCAAGAGTGGAAGATACCTCACTTTATTCTTCATCTGCTCACCCATTCCTTAAAAGGAAACAAAACCTAACGCGCTAAAAGGCAAATTGAGTCAGCGTTCTTACCGTCATCCTAATCTATCGGCAACAATGATACAAGGCAAAACTTGAGTTTCAAAATTGAACCAAAAACGATTATTTTAAGTCAAAAATAGAAAAAATGCCTAAGTTAAAATTGCTTAAGAGTTCTCGAAAACACAGAAAACTGCGCAAACAATATAGAAAACTACCACAATTTGAAAGAGTATATTAAAAGCAGTTCAGACGAGAGGGGGGAGTGACTGGGACTCACTTTCGACCCTGACTAAGACAAGTGATTCTCTGTCCTGCAGGAACTGGGCGGCCTGTTCGAAGTACCTCCCCTCCTGACTGATGCCCCGAAGCTCCCCCTGTTCACTCGCCAAGTCCAATTCAACTGTCAAAAAACATACGAAGAGCACTCGTATGGTACTTGGTACTTGTATTAGTAGCGGATAGAGTGACACGCTCTACCCTCGGGAACCGGAGATCCTTGGCACCCACTAGATCTTTTTTATTGCTCTAATATTTTGATTGAAAAATCTTTTTATTTTTTCATTTTTCTGATGTTTTATTCTAATTCAAAGCAAATCAAAAAACCGAAATCTTATATAAAAAAACTCAAAACCAACTTCAAAGGGGAGTTGTTTTTGCTTGGTTTTGTATTTATTTCAAAAATACAAAACGAAGTCTTCCTACCAGTCCAAAGGGGGTTTTGTTTACGCTATGCTGTTGAATTAATCAAATAAAAGGGCGGGGATTTGTATCTAGTGTCTCCATCTATACTCACACTCGTAGTTTTCTGTGTGTATTTTCAGATAATCCACCAAATTGCACACCATGCAGTCAGTGTTGGCCATCAGCTCTTTGTTGTCTAAACACAAACACAAAAACAAACAAACAAACAAAAAGACAAACCAATAAAGGGCTTTTTCCATCTGAAACCCCCCATGCCGAGCCCATCTTGTTACAAAAATTTATCATTTTCTTATCGTTATACACATCATAAATTGGAAAGAAACCAAAAAAAATGAGCGTGCAATTTAAAATTTTTTTCTTTGATCGGAACGAAAAAGTGAAACTCAAATACCAACATTTTTCTTCATTAAGTTTTTTAGTGAAAAAATTTAAAACCAAATTGATAATTTTATTGAGAATAAACGGTTGCTGTGTTAGTTGCACAGAAAGTTCGGACCACCTTGAAAAATTTAAAAAATTTTCAAAGTATCCCCTGTTTTTGAGGATATGTCACAAAATCGAAATGTTAGGAACTGCATTATTAGTTTGAAACAGTTTTCAAAAAATGGTCAAATGAACAGCATAATCAGACTGCGACGCAGTAAATAAAATTCTCTAATTATATGTCTGAAAATATGTCTGGAAACAATTTTTTTTGTAGTTTTCTAATCTTACCTCCAAAGCGCACCACCACAAAAGGCATCTTTAGCTCATCTTCGCCCGGGGCAGCCATATTTCTCTCTTGCTGAAGATCCCGATAAAAATGCCACAACCGATTATGTCAACTGAAAACACTTCGCTGTGAATTTGATTTAAAATGAAGCTGGTATTATTTACCAAGTTACGTATAAAAATAATACGACCATCTAAAATCGCACAAAACACGAACTCTTGTCAAGTAAATGAATTAGAAGTGCTCTTAAAAGCGACCGTGATGGTTTTTCACAATTAAGAGTATTTTTGTAGCACAAAAAGGGATGATTACTTTTAAAGAAAAAAATGCGTTATTACAGCTTTTCAAATGGGCGTGAAAGGCCTATTACATGTGGTTTCTCTAACTCAATTGAAATTTTGATGTAGGTTTTTTCCCTTCATAAGTATTCAAAATGATGGTTGTTCAAAAATCATCAAAAATTGTCAAAATAGTTTGCATCAATGGGGCAAAAAGACATTCGCACTAAAATAGGGGCGGATTTAAGGGGGGGGGAAGGGGGGGGGGGGGGGGGGAGGAGGGGCGGTTGCCATTTAATCAGGCATTCGACCCCTTTGTGCTATTTTGAGAAATCCATTTTGGCGACGAAACCTAAAAATGTTCTAAGAACGCCTTCGGCGCCAATATATACTAATTTTGAGGGGCAGCGCGCGACAAAATTTTCCAAAAAGTGCAAAAAAACGCTTATATTGGCCTCTTTTTTCAAAGGTTTGTCTGCGGCACAGAAAATTTCGTTAAAAAAGGTTCTTTTTAGTGCTTTCGAAAAGCTCGGAAAATCAGTTTGGTTGACCTAAAAAAATTCGATTAAGTTTTCGAAAATTTTTTGATCCGCCCCCCTCAAGAAAATCCTAGATCCGCAACACCCCCCCCCCCCCCTAGAGAAAATCCTATATCCGCCCCTGCACTGAAATTTTCGTTGAAGAAATTGAAATTGATGATTTTTGAAGCTACAGAAATTTAAAACTTCACGAGGACAAATTTTTTTTTGATAAACATCAAACTTTTTATTTGAGAATTTAGAGTCTTTTCTTCAATTTATTACGAGCAATGATTGCATGTGAGTCAACAACGGTTTTCCCCAACACGAGCTGTGATTCTGATTCTTAAAACCACTGATTTCACTCAAAATACTTAAAGCAACATTAAGCAATAGAAGGTGTAGTAAAATAAAGCGTTGGACCGTAATAAGAAATTGATTTGCTGATTCGAAGTCTATCAATCAAAATTATAAACCAGCTTAGTCTCTGATAATCTTAAGGCATGTGAACAACTCACCCCTTAATGGATCAAGTGAACAATCTCCCCACTACAAAGTTAACGACAAATTTTAACAGTTAGTTAACATGTAAAAACTTGAAATCTGATAGAAAAAAAGTTAACCAAGTGAATGATCTCTTCGTGAATTAAGTTAGGCAGTGTTCATTTACAACAGACATAAAACATAATGTATATTAGTCACCAGAGGAGTCCGCAGATATCCCTAATTACTATTCTGGGGGTGGCGTCCCTCATGCTTGAAGGACCGAATGCTTGAATTTAATTTTAGCTTACTTTCAGCCAATAAGAATTGAGTATTCAAAATCTCAAAGTAAATCTCAAAGTAAAATTTTGTGAGAAAGGCATTTTAGCCAATAGAAACGCTTAGCGGTTTTGATTGGTTGAAATTTTTCAAGCATTCGGTCCTTCAAGCATGAGAAACCTCCCCATTTTGGGACCTACCTAGCAATTAACGCCTTTCTTTGCCAATTTTATTTTCATTGCCGATTTAATCTTCATAACAATATCCCTATTTTGTATTAAAAACACTTTTAGGACATTATCTGGTTAATACAATTTAAAGAAAGAAAAATCACGCAAAATACTTAAAAGCGAATTGATTAAAATAAAATCAAATGAAGGTGAACTGTGACAAGCATCTGACCCTAAAGAAAATTTAAAAACAGCATAATAAAGAAAATCATTGATGCAGCCATGAATGAACAATACCAGTATAGTAACTGTAAAAATTTAACCTAAGCACAATAAAAAGTTAGATAAATTTTAAAAAAACAGTTCATAATACTATTGAATCAATTCTGAGAATAAACGTTCTATCATTCGATTCGATTTTTATGCAAAATTGATGTAAAGCATGGAGGTCGCTCGGTTCCACAGAAAATTGGCCACGGTTTAGCGCAAGATTGCTAAATGCCTGGCAGATTAGCTAATGTCTTGACTGTCTGTTTATAAAATGATGATCCAAATGATCGAACTCAAATGTATTTCAGGATCTACATTTGTGACATTGAGCCGCGACATTAAAACAATCAAGATTGTCCCTTGGACTTCGTTGAGGTCGCTGCATTGCATCCGTGAAAGCGTTGCGGTCCCGTGTTGGCCACCACTCACCGAAAAAGCTAGTCATAAACTTTTTTTCCCAACAATTTGAAAAACGGGAAAAAACTTTTTATTCGGGTGAGATTTAATTTTATTTTTCTTTTTTTGTTTGTTTTCCGGGCAAAATCAGGTTATTAACTGAAATTTGTGACTGTTTTGTATTTTGATTATTAACACTATTTATCCACGGGGGAAAGGACCAACACAAGAGCTGTACAGCTCATCACGGCGAACAGCTGTTGTGCCCCTTTTTAAGAACTACATGCAATTTTTTTGGTTATTTTTCTGGGCTGGGTAATGTTGCTTCACCCCAAATAATCATCGGACTGGGTTCAGTGATATATCATACTACAGCCCTTTAGTCGTGATTGAACGAATTTTAAAAATTTCGTAAACTTTTCACATTGTCGAGAAAAACTCATTGTAAAATTTAAATTTTTTTTTCTAAATTCGAGCTAAGCAGGAGCATTTAGACTAACAATAGCTTATTGTTCCGACTTTTGAAGAAAATAAGGAATATATTTTCTCGGGTTGGTTTTTTTTTCAGTGGTTTCAAAAATTTCAAACCATTGATCTTCCTGGTCTCAAAAGGGGCCCGCTAACCGCTAGAATATCCTGGCTTAAAGATTGCTGTGAAAAGCTCAATAATAGACTAATGTAAGTATGATACTTTGATGCTGAAAGTTTAACGCGCATGATTTACGCATGATAAATTATCCCGCACCACAAAATTGTTCCCAATTCAATTTAGGCAGGCTAATTGGTCTCATTACTAAAAAGAAATTAAATTTTAGGATTTCTAGTGCCATTTTGAGAAAACAAAAATTTCAAAAACTCAAAATATGATAAAAAATTTTAACCTACAAATTGTTGGTTTTCTAGTAATTTTTTTTGAACTAATTTCTGTTTGAAACTAGTTAAATCGTCGGCACTTTAAATACCATATGATTGCATAAGTTTGAATGGGTTCATTTACCCTATTCCAATAAATTTGTTCAGAAATAGAATGTGATCAAAGCATGAATGAGCAAAAATTAATTTGACGAATACGCAATTGCAACGCGTTGCATCTGTTTCTTGATTGAGCAAAAATTCATATCTCACCAAAACGATTTAGCTTAGCGGATGTTGCATGTATTTTGAAATCAAATGTTTGAAAGATCAACTCACCGAGACGGGAACCTCAAAAAAAGTATATTTAAAAAAAATCAATTGAAATTTTGAAAGTTCAACAAAGTTCTTAAATAGACATTTAAAATTTGTCAATTAAGCAAGAGAATAAAAGTAAAAAATGAAATATTTTTTATTGAATCTACTTGCAATGTTTGCTGCAATTATACTGATGTGAACAGGAACTTGCTGAATTTCAGTATCTTGTTTCCTTTCTGAATAAAAGTTCATGCGTCTGATCGACCAGAGAAGACTTCGTGGCTGTGATCCTTGCTTGAGATAAACAGATCATCGCAAAATGTGACAGCTGTCACCTTGGATTTGTGGGAGTGCCATACTGAACATTTCCAGTGTTAGTTTCCTTTTTTTTGCCTCTTGCTTTTTTGCTATTTTCATGGTCATCAATTAGAAGAGTTTGTTTTGCAATTTTGAAAAAAAAATACACAGAATTGAACTGTTTTTGCATTCATTCTACCCTTATTTATTACAATTTTGGATTAAATTAAGTTATTTAAGTTTAAATACAATTTTCAGTCAAATTTTCTTCACAACAATTAGCTTGAATTTGCGACTCAATTGTGTCCTAAAAGCTGTCCTTAAATGAAAAACACTTGCAGCTTTAAAACAACTGTTTCGGTATGCATTTAGTACATCGAAAGGAATTAATGCATCATAGGGTAAGTTAGAAAAGAGCAAAAAATGGCATAGGCCAAGTTGGAACATCAAATAAAATGGCACAGGAAAGTTGGCACGTAAATTAAAATGGTATAGGGCAATTTGGTAGAGGATAAAAAGGAATAGGGTAATATTTCGTGCTACCGTTTGATTCTAGTCACAGCTGTCCCATCTTTTCTCTGTAGTTTAAACTGTTCAACTCCTGCATCATGTTTCATATTCATCAAATCTGCGTATCTTATCGCAAAATATTTTTTATCGTATTTATATTCTATGACTGTTCTCGAAATATATCTATTATATCTCTAATTGATTCTGTTTGTAGGGCTGAATTTTCAATTTTGCCCTCCAAAAAAAATTATAAGTTAAGTACGGAAAATAGTAACAACACAGGACAGTTGAAAATGATTCATTGGCAAACCCAACAGTTCGGCGCAGCTTTGTGCGACCCAAGCACTTGGACTTTTGCACGACAGAAATTTTTGTGTATCTTTGCGCCACCCAAAATAATTAAGACGAGCTTTGCGAGATCGGAAAAGATAGTTTGAGGTTTTGAGCGCAACCTAGACATATCGAAGCAACTGCGTGCAACCCAGAAAAAAACAATTGTAGAAACGGTTTTTTCAATTTGATATATTTTTTATCTCTATCGTTTAAAAAAACATTTTTTAATGCAGGGAGTCGGAAGTCAACTAAAAACGATGTGAAAGTACATAAGAAGCATGATTAGTTTTTTTAATGTATTGGATTCGAGTTAGAAAACCCATTTTTGAATAAGCAGTTCTGTTCTTTTTTCAGTAGAAAGCTTGTGCCTAACAAGTTCTGTTACATTACAATCTTGAGGCGTGCAAAAAACAGTTTTTTTTGGAAAAACTCATTTGTGACAAATCATTGCAAGAGACCAGGTAACCTATCAGTCCCTGGTTTACTTCAGGGTGAACTTATAACAATTTCCTTGATGTTTATTCGTTTTTTTTTTAAATTCTTTGATTTTTTAACGTCTTTGATTTTGTACGGCTTATCTATTCTATCTCTAATTGATTCTGTTTGTAGGGCTGAATTTTCAATTTTGACCTCCAAAAAAAATTATAAGTTAAGTACGGAAAATAGTAACAACACAGGACAGTTGAAAATGATTCATTGGCAAACCCAACAGTTCGGCGCAGCTTTGTGCGACCCAAGCACTTGGACTGCAATTTTGCACGACAGAAATTTTTGTGTATCTTTGCGCCACCCAAAATAATTAAGACGAGCTTTGCGAGATCGGAAAAGATAGTTTGAGGTTTTGAGCGCAACCTAGGCATATCGAAGCAACTGCGTACAACCCAAAAAAAAACAATTGTAGAAACGGTTTTTTCAATTTGATATATTTTTTATCTCTATCGTTTAAAAAAGCATTTTTAAATGGTCGGAAGTCAACTAAAAACGATGTGAAAGTACATAAAAAGCATGATTAGTTTTTTAAATGTATTGGATTCGAGTTAGAAAACCCATATTTGAATAAGCAGTTCTGTTCTTTTTTCAGTAGAAAGCTTGTGCCTAACAAATTCGAGCTAAGCAGGAGCATTTAGACTAACAATAGCTTATTGTTCCGACTTTTGAAGAAAATAAGGAATATATTTTCTCGGGTTGGTTTTTTTTTCAGTGGTTTCAAAACTTTCAAACCATTGATCTTCCTGGTCTCAAAAGGGGCCCGCTAACCGCTAGAATATCCTGGCTTAAAGATTGCTGTGAAAAGCTCAATAATAGACTAATGTAAGTATGATACTTTGATGCTGAAAGTTTAACGCGCATGATTTACGCATGATAAATTATCCCGCACCACAAAATTGTTCCCAATTCAATTTAGGCAGGCTAATTGGTCTCATTACTAAAAAGAAATTAAATTTTAGGATTTCTAGTGCCATTTTGAGAAAACAAAAATTTCAAAAACTCAAAATATGATAAAAAATTTTAACCTACAAATTGTTGGTTTTCTAGTAATTTTTTTTGAACTAATTTCTGTTTGAAACTAGTTAAATCGTCGGCGCTTTAAATACCATATGATTGCATAAGTTTGAATGGGTTCATTTACCCTATTCCAATAAATTTGTTCAAAAATAGAATGTGATCAAAGCATGAATGAGCAAAAATTAATTTGACGAATACGCAATTGCAACGCGTTGCATCTGTTTCTTGATTGAGCAAAAATTCATATTTCACCAAAACGATTTAGCTTAGCGGATGTTGCATGTATTTTGAAATCAAATGTTTGAAAGATCAACTCACCGAGACGGGAACCTCAAAAAAAGTATATTTAAAAAAAAATCAATTGAAATTTTGAAAGTTCAACAAAGTTCTTAAATAGACATTTAAAATTTGCTCAATTAAGCAAGAGAATAAAAGTAAAAAATGAAATATTTTTTATTGAATCTACTTGCAATGTTTGCTGCAATTATACTGATGTGAACAGGAACTTGCTGAATTTCAGTATCTTGTTTCCTTTCTGAATAAAAGTTCATGCGTCTGATCGACCAGAGAAGACTTCGTGGCTGTGATCCTTGCTTGAGGTAAACAGATCATCGCAAAATGTGACAGCTGTCACCTTGGATTTGTGGGAGTGCCATACTGAACATTTCCAGTGTTAGTTTCCTTTTTTTGCCTCTTGCATTTTTGCTATTTTCATGGTCATCAATTAGAAGAGTTTGTTTTGCAATTTTGAAAAAAAAATACACAGAATTGAACTGTTTTTGCATTCATTCTACCCTTATTTATTACAATTTTGGATTAAATTTAGTTATTTAAGTTTAAATACAATTTTCAGTCAAATTTTCTTCACAACAATTAGCTTGAATTTGCGACTCAATTGTGTCCTAAAAGCTGTACTTAAATGAAAAACACTTGCAGCTTTAAAACAACTGTTTCGGTATGCATTTAGTACATCGAAAGGAATTAATGCATCATAGGGTAAGTTAGAAAAGAGCAAAAAATGGCATAGGCCAAGTTGGAACATCAAATAAAATGGCACAGGAAAGTTGGCACGTAAATTAAAATGGTATAGGGCAATTTGGTAGAGGATAAAAAGGAATAGGGTAATATTTCGTGCTACCGTTTGATTCTAGTCACAGCTGTCCCATCGTTTCTCTGTAGTTTAAACTGTTCAACTCCTGCATCATGTTTCATATTCATCAAATCTGCGTATCTTATCGCAAAATATTTTTTATCGTATTTATATTCTATGACTGTTCTCGAAATATATCTATTATATCTCTAATTGATTCTGTTTGTAGGGCTGAATTTTCAATTTTGCCCTCCAAAAAAAATTATAAGTTAAGTACGGAAAATAGTAACAACACAGGACAGTTGAAAATGATTCATTGGCAAACCCAACAGTTCGGCGCAGCTTTGTGCGACCCAAGCACTTGGACTGCAATTTTGCACGACAGAAATTTTTGTGTATCTTTGCGCCACCCAAAATAATTAAGACGAGCTTTGCGAGATCGGAAAAGATAGTTTGAGGTTCTGAGCGCAACCTAGACATATCGAAGCAACTGCGTGCAACCCAGAAAAAAACAATTGTAGAAACGGTTTTTTCAATTTGATATATTTTGTATCTCTATCGTTTAAAAAAACATTTTTTAATGCAGGGAGTCGGAAGTCAACTAAAAACGATGTGAAAGTACATAAGAAGCATGATTAGTTTTTTTAATGTATTGGATTCGAGTTAGAAAACCCATTTTTGAATAAGCAGTTCTGTTCTTTTTTCAGTAGAAAGCTTGTGCCTAACAAGTTCTGTTACATTACAATCTTGAGGCGTGCAAAAAACAGTTTTTTTGGAAAAACTCATTTGTGACAAATCATTGCAAGAGACCAGGTAACCTATCAGTCCCTGGTTTACTTCAGGGTGAACTTATAACAATTTCCTTGATGTTTATTCGTTTTTTTTTAAATTCTTTGATTTTTTAACGTCTTTGATTTTGTACGGCTTATCTATTCTATCTCTAATTGATTCTGTTTGTAGGGCTGAATTTTCAATTTTGCCCTCCAAAAAAAATTATAAGTTAAGTACGGAAAATAGTAACAACACAGGACAGTTGAAAATGATTCATTGGCAAACCCAACAGTTTGGCGCAGCTTTGTGCGACCCAAGCACTTGGACTGCAAATTTGCACGACAGAAATTTTTGTGTATCTTTGCGCCACCCAAAATAATTAAGACGAGCTTTGCGAGATCGGAAAAGATAGTTTGAGGTTTTGAGCGCAACCTAGGCATATCGAAGCAACTGCGTACAACCCAAAAAAAAACAATTGAAGAAACGGTTTTTTCAATTTGATATATTTTTTATCTCTATCGTTTAAAAAAGCATTTTTAAATGGTCGGAAGTCAACTAAAAACGATGTGAAAGTACATAAAAAGCATGATTAGTTTTTTTAATGTATTGGATTCGAGTTAGAAAACCCATATTTGAATAAGCAGTTCTGTTCTTTTTTCAGTAGAAAGCTTGTGCCTAACAAATTCGAGCTAAGCAGGAGCATTTAGACTAACAATAGCTTATTGTTCCGACTTTTGAAGAAAATAAGGAATATATTTTCTCGGGTTGGTTTTTTTTTCAGTGGTTTCAAAAATTTCAAACCATTGATCTTCTTGGTCTCAAAAGGGGCCCGCTAACCGCTAGAATATCCTGGCTTAAAGATTGCTGTGAAAAGCTCAATAATAGACTAATGTAAGTATGATACTTTGATGCTGAAAGTTTAACGCGCATGATTTACGCATGATAAATTATCCCGCACCACAAAATTGTTCCCAATTCAATTTAGGCAGGCTAATTGGTCTCATTACTAAAAAGAAATTAAATTTTAGGATTTCTAGTGCCATTTTGAGAAAACTAAAATTTCAAAAACTCAAAATATGATAAAAAATTTTAACCTACAAATTGTTGGTTTTCTAGTAATTTTTTTTGAACTAATTTCTGTTTGAAACTAGTTAAATCGTCGGCGCTTTAAATACCATATGATTGCATAAGTTTGAATGGGTTCATTTACCCTATTCCAATAAATTTGTTCAAAAATAGTATGTGATCAAAGCATGAATGAGCAAAAATTAATTTGACGAATACGCAATTGCAACGCGTTGCATCTGTTTCTTGATTGAGCAAAAATTCATATCTCACCAAAACGATTTAGCTTAGCGGATGTTGCATGTATTTTGAAATCAAATGTTTGAAAGATCAACTCACCGAGACGGGAACCTCAAAAAAAGTATATTTAAAAAAAAATCAATTGAAATTTTGAAAGTTCAACAAAGTTCTTAAATAGACATTTAAAATTTGCTCAATTAAGCAAGAGAATAAAAGTAAAAAATGAAATATTTTTTATTGAATCTACTTGCAATGTTTGCTGCAATTATACTGATGTGAACAGGAACTTGCTGAATTTCAGTATCTTGTTTCCTTTCTGAATAAAAGTTCATGCGTCTGATCGACCAGAGAAGACTTCGTGGCTGTGATCCTTGCTTGAGGTAAACAGATCATCGCAAAATGTGACAGCTGTCACCTTGGATTTGTGGGAGTGCCATACTGAACATTTCCAGTGTTAGTTTCCTTTTTTTGCCTCTTGCTTTTTTGCTATTTTCATGGTCATCAATTAGAAGAGTTTGTTTTGCAATTTTGAAAAAAAAATACACAGAATTGAACTGGTTTTGCATTCATTCTACCCTTATTTATTTCAATTTTGGATTAAATTTAGTTATTTAAGTTTAAATACAATTTTCAGTCAAATTTTCTTCACAACAATTAGCTTGAATTTGCGACTCAATTGTGTCCTAAAAGCTGTCCTTAAATGAAAAACACTTGCAGCTTTAAAACAACTGTTTCGGTATGCATTTAGTACATCGAAAGGAATTAATGCATCATAGGGTAAGTTAGAAAAGAGCAAAAAATGGCATAGGCCAAGTTGGAACATCAAATAAAATGGCACAGGAAAGTTGGCACGTAAATTAAAATGGTATAGGGCAATTTGGTAGAGGATAAAAAGGAATAGGGTAATATTTCGTGCTACCGTTTGATTCTAGTCACAGCTGTCCCATCTTTTCTCTGTAGTTTAAACTGTTCAACTCCTGCATCATGTTTCATATTCATCAAATCTGCGTATCTTATCGCAAAATATTTTTTATCGTATTTATATTCTATGACTGTTCTCGAAATATATCTATTATATCTCTAATTGATTCTGTTTGTAGGGCTGAATTTTCAATTTTGCCCTCCAAAAAAAATTATAAGTTAAGTACGGAAAATAGTAACAACACAGGACAGTTGAAAATGATTCATTGGCAAACCCAACAGTTCGGCGCAGCTTTGTGCGACCCAAGCACTTGGACTGCAATTTTGCACGACAGAAATTTTTGTGTATCTTTGCGCCACCCAAAATAATTAAGACGAGCTTTGCGAGATCGGAAAAGATAGTTTGAGGTTTTGAGCGCAACCTAGACATATCGAAGCAACTGCGTGCAACCCAGAAAAAAAACAATTGTAGAAACGGTTTTTTCAATTTGATATATTTTTTATCTCTATCGTTTAAAAAAACATTTTTTAATGCAGGGAGTCGGAAGTCAACTAAAAACGATGTGAAAGTACATAAGAAGCATGATTAGTTTTTTTAATGTATTGGATTCGAGTTAGAAAACCCATTTTTGAATAAGCAGTTCTGTTCTTTTTTCAGTAGAAAGCTTGTGCCTAACAAGTTCTGTTACATTACAATCTTGAGGCGTGCAAAAAACAGTTTTTTTGGAAAAACTCATTTGTGACAAATCATTGCAAGAGACCAGGTAACCTATCAGTCCCTGGTTTACTTCAGGGTGAACTTATAACAATTTCCTTGATGTTTATTCGTTTTTTTTTAAATTCTTTGATTTTTTAACGTCTTTGATTTTGTACGGCTTATCTATTCTATCTCTAATTGATTCTGTTTGTAGGGCTGAATTTTCAATTTTGCCCTCCAAAAAAAATTATAAGTTAAGTACGGAAAATAGTAACAACACAGGACAGTTGAAAATGATTCATTGGCAAACCCAACAGTTCGGCGCAGCTTTGTGCGACCCAAGCACTTGGACTGCAAATTTGCACGACAGAAATTTTTGTGTATCTTTGCGCCACCCAAAATAATTAAGACGAGCTTTGCGAGATCGGAAAAGATAGTTTGAGGTTTTGAGCGCAACCTAGGCATATCGAAGCAACTGCGTACAACCCAAAAAAAAACAATTGAAGAAACGGTTTTTTCAATTTGATATATTTTTTATCTCTATCGTTTAAAAAAGCATTTTTAAATGGTCGGAAGTCAACTAAAAACGATGTGAAAGTACATAAAAAGCATGATTAGTTTTTTTAATGTATTGGATTCGAGTTAGAAAACCCATATTTGAATAAGCAGTTCTGTTCTTTTTTCAGTAGAAAGCTTGTGCCTAACAAATTCGAGCTAAGCAGGAGCATTTAGACTAACAATAGCTTATTGTTCCGACTTTTGAAGAAAATAAGGAATATATTTTCTCGGGTTGGTTTTTTTTTCAGTGGTTTCAAAAATTTCAAACCATTGATCTTCTTGGTCTCAAAAGGGGCCCGCTAACCGCTAGAATATCCTGGCTTAAAGATTGCTGTGAAAAGCTCAATAATAGACTAATGTAAGTATGATACTTTGATGCTGAAAGTTTAACGCGCATGATTTACGCATGATAAATTATCCCGCACCACAAAATTGTTCCCAATTCAATTTAGGCAGGCTAATTGGTCTCATTACTAAAAAGAAATTAAATTTTAGGATTTCTAGTGCCATTTTGAGAAAACTAAAATTTCAAAAACTCAAAATATGATAAAAAATTTTAACCTACAAATTGTTGGTTTTCTAGTAATTTTTTTTGAACTAATTTCTGTTTGAAACTAGTTAAATCGTCGGCGCTTTAAATACCATATGATTGCATAAGTTTGAATGGGTTCATTTACCCTATTCCAATAAATTTGTTCAAAAATAGAATGTGATCAAAGCATGAATGAGCAAAAATTAATTTGACGAATACGCAATTGCAACGCGTTGCATCTGTTTCTTGATTGAGCAAAAATTCATATCTCACCAAAACGATTTAGCTTAGCGGATGTTGCATGTATTTTGAAATCAAATGTTTGAAAGATCAACTCACCGAGACGGGAACCTCAAAAAAAGTATATTTAAAAAAAAATCAATTGAAATTTTGAAAGTTCAACAAAGTTCTTAAATAGACATTTAAAATTTGCTCAATTAAGCAAGAGAATAAAAGTAAAAAATGAAATATTTTTTATTGAATCTACTTGCAATGTTTGCTGCAATTATACTGATGTGAACAGGAACTTGCTGAATTTCAGTATCTTGTTTCCTTTCTGAATAAAAGTTCATGCGTCTGATCGACCAGAGAAGACTTCGTGGCTGTGATCCTTGCTTGAGGTAAACAGATCATCGCAAAATGTGACAGCTGTCACCTTGGATTTGTGGGAGTGCCATACTGAACATTTCCAGTGTTAGTTTCCTTTTTTTGCCTCTTGCTTTTTTGCTATTTTCATGGTCATCAATTAGAAGAGTTTGTTTTGCAATTTTGAAAAAAAAATACACAGAATTGAACTGTTTTTGCATTCATTCTACCCTTATTTATTACAATTTTGGATTAAATTTAGTTATTTAAGTTTAAATACAATTTTCAGTCAAATTTTCTTCACAACAATTAGCTTGAATTTGCGACTCAATTGTGTCCTAAAAGCTGTCCTTAAATGAAAAACACTTGCAGCTTTAAAACAACTGTTTCGGTATGCATTTAGTACATCGAAAGGAATTAATGCATCATAGGGTAAGTTAGAAAAGAGCAAAAAATGGCATAGGCCAAGTTGGAACATCAAATAAAATGGCACAGGAAAGTTGGCACGTAAATTAAAATGGTATAGGGCAATTTGGTAGAGGATAAAAAGGAATAGGGTAATATTTCGTGCTACCGTTTGATTCTAGTCACAGCTGTCCCATCTTTTCTCTGTAGTTTAAACTGTTCAACTCCTGCATCATGTTTCATATTCATCAAATCTGCGTATCTTATCGCAAAATATTTTTTATCGTATTTATATTCTATGACTGTTCTCGAAATATATCTATTATATCTCTAATTGATTCTGTTTGTAGGGCTGAATTTTCAATTTTGCCCTCCAAAAAAAATTATAAGTTAAGTACGGAAAATAGTAACAACACAGGACAGTTGAAAATGATTCATTGGCAAACCCAACAGTTCGGCGCAGCTTTGTGCGACCCAAGCACTTGGACTGCAATTTTGCACGACAGAAATTTTTGTGTATCTTTGCGCCACCCAAAATAATTAAGACGAGCTTTGCGAGATCGGAAAAGATAGTTTGAGGTTTTGAGCGCAACCTAGACATATCGAAGCAACTGCGTGCAACCCAGAAAAAAACAATTGTAGAAACGGTTTTTTCAATTTGATATATTTTTTATCTCTATCGTTTAAAAAAACATTTTTTAATGCAGGGAGTCGGAAGTCAACTAAAAACGATGTGAAAGTACATAAGAAGCATGATTAGTTTTTTTAATGTATTGGATTCGAGTTAGAAAACCCATTTTTGAATAAGCAGTTCTGTTCTTTTTTCAGTAGAAAGCTTGTGCCTAACAAGTTCTGTTACATTACAATCTTGAGGCGTGCAAAAAACAGTTTTTTTTGGAAAAACTCATTTGTGACAAATCATTGCAAGAGACCAGGTAACCTATCAGTCCCTGGTTTACTTCAGGGTGAACTTATAACAATTTCCTTGATGTTTATTCGTTTTTTTTTTTTAATTCTTTGATTTTTTAACGTCTTTGATTTTGTACGGCTTATCTATTCTATCTCTAATTGATTCTGTTTGTAGGGCTGAATTTTCAATTTTGCCCTCCAAAAAAAATTATAAGTTAAGTACGGAAAATAGTAACAACACAGGACAGTTGAAAATGATTCATTGGCAAACCCAACAGTTCGGCGCAGCTTTGTGCGACCCAAGCACTTGGACTGCAATTTTGCACGACAGAAATTTTTGTGTATCTTTGCGCCACCCAAAATAATTAAGACGAGCTTTGCGAGATAGGAAAAGATAGTGTGAGGTTTTGAGCGCAACCTAGGCATATCGAAGCAACTGCGTACAACCCAAAAAAAACAATTGTAGAAACGGTTTTTTCAATTTGATATATTTTTTATCTCTATCGTTTAAAAAAGCATTTTTTAATGCAGGGAGTCGGAAGTCAACTAAAAACGATGTGAAAGTACATAAAAAGCATGATTAGTTTTTTTAATGTATTGGATTCGAGTTAGAAAACCCATATTTGAATAAGCAGTTCTGTTCTTTTTTCAGTACAAAGCTTGTGCCTAACAAGTTCTGTTACATTACAATCTTGAGGCGTGCAAAAAACAGTTTTTTTAGAAAAACTCATTTGTGACAAATCATGACAAGAGACCAGGTAACCTATCAGTCCCTGGTTTACTTCAGGGTGAACTTATAACAATTTCCTTGATGTTTATTCGTTTTTTTTTTAAATTCTTTGATTTTTTAACGTCTTTGATTTTGTACGGCTTATGTTAGCAGTGAATTCCTTCAAAACAAAGTTCGAAATACGCAATGAACACTAGGAATATATAATTATCACGAAATAGAAGTTAATCCTGTTAGAGATGACTAGCGCAATCTGCATACGGAGGGACGTCAGTTAGAAAACAGAACTAGAGGCAAACGTGAGTCGAGAATTCCAGATTTAGTTTTTTTCTAACAAAGTTCAGGGCAGGGTAGATTAGCTGCATTCTTTTCTACTGTATCACAGACTCCTGGCAAATATCTCTGCTTACTGGCAACGAGAACAGGCAATAAAAACCTCGTAGACCCGGAGCATGTAGAACTAGCACTGACCCTTCTGAGGGACTTCCTGATGATGAAAGAAGTGTCAATACCAGTTTACGACCCGAACTGGGATAGATTGAACCCAAGAGAGCTCTATGTCATCTTGCACTTGACCTCCTCGGAGACTGAGACAAAGGTACAACTTCACAAGAAAAACTACTACTATCGTTCAAAAACAACAAGAGTGAATTGAGCTTTATGAACAACACAAAAGAGGAAAATGGAGGTCTCGGATGCCACCTGACGTCAAGTGTTGAGTATTTTTTAAGTCTTAAAACACTTATAAGCAAAATTTAAAAAATGGGGTCCATTTGGTAGTTTTAAGCCCAATTAATTTCTGTAAAACAAAACATTAAAGCATATGATAAGTTATGAGTTATGACCGATGTGGTTAACTCATAGAGTAATTTCGGATAGGGTACACCGTCTGCTCGTCACGCTATCTTATTTTCGGCCGGATAGATTCGTGCAAATTCTTAGTCTAATACCGATCCTAATCTTACTCTTATACTTTCTAGTCTCAGGGTGTTTAACTAGTCTCTGCTAGGCTCAATAGATCTAGGGTATACTGGTTTGTTGCGGCGCTGAAGTTCTCTTGGAGAGGCAACTAATTTCTAAGTTAAATTCAAATCTCTCTGGTGCTGAAATTACAAGTAATTTCAGCACTTACAAATAAGTGGGTTGTTAGTTAGATGGATCATGATTGGTTAATATTAAATACTTTACAGTGGTAAAATATCTAATTTATCCAATCATAAAATGTAGTTTGGATCAAGTTCCACCCATCCGGATTTTACAGAGTTTTTTTAGAATTATCTTTCTGCAATTCAAAGGATGGATGATGAACGTTGGTATTGAGCGAACATCGTATTCTTGTCCGGTTCCTCTTGTTAGAGAAGTTCCAGGACGCTGGAGTTTGGGGCATTAATCGTTGTGTCTTCTTGTGACAACGACTGTGTTTCCCAACGAAATCAATCTGATTTCAAAATGGTTTGCTATGACGGGTTTTTCTGTATTATGTAGAGAACTTGTTTTGTGTTCAACCTCGTCTGGGAATGGCGTGGAAATTGTGCGTAGAGGGGATGCCTTGTAACTCGGATCTGTACGTATACTTGAACATCGAGGTGGTCATTGGTCTAGTTCAAGGAAGTCCTTTTCTGCGAAGTCAAGTCGTACTCTAAATCCTTTGAGTTGTGATTGTGGACGGCATATCGGATGTGGTTAGCCATTCTTGTTCGAGTGTAGTGGGGTCATTTTGTCTTTGGATGTTCGTCTTTGTTGTTGTGTGCTGATCTATATACTGCAAGGTATAATTTACATTGTATAAAGTTTTTATTAGTTCAGTTTTTTAATTATGAATTTAGTTAGTTGTTTTCACAAAAGCATTTTGTTTTAGTTCGGTTATTTTGAAGAGTTACTCACCCTTGAGTACCTCTTATTAAAAATAGAAGTGTGGTCACAAAGCGTGGATGTAGCACGGTGGGTTAGGCCGGCTATAGAGCATGCTCAGGACGTCCTCTCTGGTGGGTTAGGCCAGGAGTGGGAGTATGATTTCGTGTGGTTTCTTTGAGAGGTCCTGTTATGTGATAACTTTTTATGTTGGTTTTATGTTGGTCTTTCTTATGTTCCTTAGGTTGTGTCCTTTTTTCAAAAATCAAATTGTTTTTGTTATGGGTTTGTCTTCCGACTTTTTTTTGTTTTATTATTTCTTTCTTAGACTTTATAATAGTCTTCAAAAGAATAAATTATCCAGTTTTAAACTGGGTTAATCCGGTTTGGGTACCGTTGGTTTTCTTTTCTTAGTCATGCTGTTATTTTATGATTTGTGGTGTTTAGTAAGCTGCGTTGGTTAGTTTGTTTTAGTATATAATTACTTTCCAACCGGGTTAAAGGAAAGTTTGAAACTTGTTATCGTGTGTTAGAGTTGTTGAGTGTGAAAACTTGAAACTGAAATTCATTATTTAAACAATTCTTCGTAGGCGAGCTGTGCGAGTTTGGATAGAATTCTTGTGCGAGTGAATGAAAATATCAAAAGGTTAGTACTGCATTTTTATTTTAATAATTTAGTACATAGAATTTCAATTTTACTGCTAGTTTTGGGGGAAATTTAAAGTTATAAATTTTCATCATATTTAAATTTACTGCTTTATGGGGGAATAATTTATAAATTAATTTACTTCATTTGGTATAAATTTTATCAGATTATTTTGTGAAAATTTTAATGAAGTTTAGAATAATTTTAACAAGTTTTTATTTTTTATTTTTCTTTTCTGTTTTTTGCAGATGATCGTGGTATGAAGACTAAAAATCTAAAAGAAACATGAGTAAAAAATGGTTAGTACTAATTTAAATTTATTAGTAAAGAATATTTGATATTATACTTACCTGTTAATCTTCTGGGAAAAAACCGTGGGTGAAGATGTCGTGTATCATGTCGGAGTTTGTTAGTAACTTTGCTAGTATGCGAATGATGTTTTTAGTTTGAAGCAGCGGCCAAAGCAATTGAAGTGCTTTAATAGTTTTTAGTTCTTCGGTGCCGACTGCAAACTCATAAGGTGTGTTTTGAATGAGATTATATATTTTGTGATTGTATTTAGTATTATGAATAAATTCTAATTTGGGATTTCTATAGGTTGGATAAATTCATGTGGGATAAGGAAGGGTCTGGATTCTTCAGCATTAAAGGTCTTCGTGATGGGACAAAATATATATACATTTGTGTTATTGGGTCATAAATGCGGAGGATGCCGTGGAGGTTAGTATCTTTGATGCAATAGGTGAAATTAAGAAAAAATGGTGAAGTGTACTTCGAGTTAAGAAACTGAAAACGAGGGTATGGTTATCTTGATGGAGTATGTAAATCAAAATGATTTTGTATGAAGCGATAGTATGTATATGTATGAGTCTGTTTAGTGCGTAACATAATGTCGTGTGAACAGTGCAAATCGCGTTCATGTGGTACAAGGAAGTGAAAGGTTAGTGAAAATAACTGAAATTTTTCTTTAAAACTTTCGTAAGCTTGAATATCATTGAGTGCTTCAGAAATGATGTGATCATATTTTCTATCAAAAATATTAAGTGTGAATACATGTGAAGTTTTGATGAAGAATTTTTCTGTTAGTTGTGGGTTAGCGAAGCGGCAGTCATCTAGAAATTGGTCTTGATTAACTCGGATGATATTATGGTCGTAATATTCTATAGTAAATTCGTTAGCTCGGGGTGCAGTGAATGTTTTTAGTGATTTTTTATATCCTATATAAGTAAATTGTCTAGGTGTTAGTGTTGCGGTGAGTCTATATAGCATATCTTTATTCTTTTCTATATCGTTATGAGTACTAGATAGTGGCAGGCAAAGGGGATTAGTAAAATGGTATTATGCTGTCCAGTGAAGTGTAGGCATTAAAACATGTTCATCTACCAAACTACGTGTGTCGTTTGTGTCGTTAGGTGTGTTTAAAGTATATTGTGGGAATGAGGGTAAGGTGATTGCTAGAAAATCTTTCGTGTTGGTGTGGTGTGGATGATTAATATATTCACGGGCTGTTCCTGGTTTGGTCGGGAATGGATGGTTTGGGAATTTTCTTTTAAAAGTGCGATAAGCTCGGTTAGTGATATTTGATGATTCGGTGGATGTTCATGATTGTGCTAATGATGCAGTATAGGCTGAGGAGGGTGTAGGAGTAGGTGTGGTTTTGAGGATTCTATTGTGGATGAAATTTGATTGATTGTGAGGGTGTATTAGCTGTTGTTGTAGGGTGATAAAATTATCAAGTTCTTGGGAGATTTGGGGAGTATCGGGATTTAGATGATCGGTCGGAATGAAATGGAGAATAGGTTGGGGTTACTTGTGAAGCATAGGAGGGAGTAGAAATGGGCGGGAGTGGATTATTTGGTGGGATTGGTTGAAAAGGGGGCTTTGAAAAAACTGAGGAGTTGGTTTGGAAATTATTGGATGGAGATGGTTCGGAGTCTGCAAATTCGTCAGGGGTTTCTTTTTTAGGGTTGTTGAGTTGTGAAATGGAGTATAAAACTGAAATATCTGAATTAGTATCCGAATTCATGCTTGATGTTATATTACTAGTTGGGTGGCGGGAAAGCAAAAAGTGGGATTATTGTGATTGGAGTGTTGAGGTTGGTTGGATGGGAATTTGAGCGGTGTAGGGATCCAAGTTGTCGGCTCATCGTGGACTAAAAAAAATATTATTTTGAGACTGAAAAGCGGTGGTGTGGGGTTGTTCTATAATTTGTTCATATGTATTTTCATCTTGTGAATGATGTGTCATTATGTGTTGTATGGGACTTTGCGATATGTTTGGTCTAAAATTTGGGTTATGTGTTATTGCTAGGTTTCGGAAATTACGTGGGACTAAGGATAATGGATGGTTATGTGGTAGGGGTGGCAGCTGTGGTGCTGTAGGCGTTATTTCTATGTTATTATGTTCTTCGTTGTACGTGTTCTGTGTTGTTGCTATTTTTGTATTATATTCTTTGATTTGTGCGTCTAGAAGAATTTTGTTAATTGATGATGAAAAAATTCCAAACAATCCTGCAAATAGTATGCGTGCTACACTTGCTTGTCTATTTACTTGTGTGTGTATAGCACATGTGTTATAAATTCCTTTTAAAAAAGAAAAAAGAAATCTTATAAAGTTAAACATTGCGTATAGGATAGTTAATTTTTCTAAGATGTAATAGGGCCATCCTAGAAAATCGAGAATTTCTTTTTTTAGTGTAACAAAGCTAAAAATATTTATAGGTGAAATATCTTGTGGTCTGTATTTTTCACCGTTTAGATATATATAGTCTTTAATTTCTTTAAAATATCCGCTATAATCTTGTGTATAGATATCTGCAAATCCTGCTGTTTCGGCAAGTTTGCGTAAGTTTTGGTCAATTGATTGTCTTTGTATAGTGTCCATTTGTGTTAATAATTCCTGGAATTGTTGTGTTCTAATGTGATGTTGGATATCAGATTTTGAAAATATTCCAATTGATTGTAAATCAGTATTTGGGTTACGAGCAATAGCTCTGATGCTTTCGGGTGAAAATTTTTTGAGTGATTGCATTAATGTGGGGTATGGGGTAAGAAGATAATATTTATCTTCATCAGGGTTCAATTGTACTACATTGTGGCTATTCTTTGATCCACATGGGACTGCGGTATCCCAAAAATATGTTCGTCTTGAAAGTGTGTCAACAAAACGTACTTTATTTTTATAAAAGATAGGGATTCTTTTATAGCATCTTTTATCTTCAAAAACATATAGTGGTGATACTTTTCTGGTACAAGTATAAAACCCTAAGATGTTTCCTTCGTAGTCTAGAAAATTTGATCTATTTCCTGATAGTAAATATCCTGCGTAGGGTATTTTTAATAATGCTAGTGCAAGTGATTGTAGGATTTGTGTCCTTTCTAATTCGCATAGTTGGTGAAGTGTTTCTAATTCGGAGAGTGTCATCTCTTGAAAAAATCGACTAATCGTGTAGTCTAACTTCATATCTAAGTGGATATCATAGTGGATATTACCAAAATAAGAATACTTCATTAGTGATAGTTCTTGTAAACGTGTGCTTCTAGTGTCATGTGGCTTTAGATGTCCACCAGGTTGACCATTACTTTTTTGAAAGTTAACTGGTATATATGATGTTCCTTCGTGTAGAGGATGACTTGTGGCATAGGGGTCAACTTTTATTTTTCCAGTGGTCATGTCGAAACCTTTATCGTATTCAACTAATATTTCAGAATATTGTGTTTTGTGAAGTGGGTTTCTGTATTTGCATGCGATTTCTGTTTCTTGATATATTTGAAAACGTGTTAATTTATTTTCTATATTATGGATATTTCGAAAATCAGTACTTTGCTTTCGTGATGGATTGACTTGTTCATATGGAAATGATTGTATAAAATATTTTTCGTGAAATTTTATCATTCGAGCGTGTATTTTTGCTACTTGAAATGTTGTACATGTATCTTCGGGAAACCAAACAATTGTTGCTTGTGTCCGTGTTGTAGGATCACAATAACCTTGATCATTTTTACAAGGTAGTCTAATTCCTTGATAGATCATTGTGTTGTCAGATAAATCTCGTGTGAATTGTATTTTTTCGAGTTGTATTTTCCAATCGAAAAACATTATTTCTTGATATCCTTTATTTTTTGTGTCTGCTTTGCAGTTTGATGGATTATTTATACCAATGTGTAGTATCCAGTGCTTATCGTGTATGTCATAAGTTAATCTTCCATGTGCGCCGTTGTATGGGTATTTTTCATCTAATTTAATGTGTCCTTGATACCTTTCAAGTTCTGCTTGATGTACAGAATCGGCAAAGACTTGAAAATATACTAATTTTCTGTCGGTGTTTTTATTTCTTGTGATGTTTAGTCTGAGTAGCTCGTTTTTACGATCATCAGGATTTAGATGTAGAAGTCGTTCTATATTACTTTGGTAGAATTATTCATGGTCAAGTCGGTTTTTATTTCCGTTTGAAACTTGTGAACAATGTACTTTCTTTTCGGAGAATGTTGCTGTAAAATTATATCCTATGACTGTTGTTGCTCGGGCTTTTGAATATAGTGTCGCTGTTACATTTGTAGTTTCTATAGATTGTGGTTCCGTTTCGCATTGTGATACTTGATTTATTGCATATTTGTGTAGTGTTTTTTTTTTCATTTTCTTCACAATCGTAATGTGTTACTAATAAGTCTTGGGGTCCTGTGCGGGGAGAAGGATTTATGTTCTGATCGGAGATGATTAGAAAAATGAGTTGGAGGAATATCAATATTTTTAAAATATACATGTATATGATAATCCTGAGTACGGGTTATAAAATGTTATGTAACCAATTGTCTTTTTGGTATATCTATTGTATTTATATATTACTTCAGTTGTTATGAATGGTGGTGGTAGTGATTGAGCTGTTATATTTGGTGGATTTAATGGGTAAGGATGCTGAGCAATGTTGTTTAGTTTAACCGTGATTTCAAATTTTAATTGTAGACTATTTTGTTGGAGTATTTGGATGTTATGGTCACGAATGTCTTCGTGGATGTCTTGTCTATACTGTAATCTATGAAGTGCCCAGTTGTGGAGTGGCGGTGCTGTGAATGTGTTCCAGTCTAATCTTAAAGGGATATTTGTTGATGATTGTTCTCGATATCTAGCGTCGAGTTTATTTGGGAACTTTAAAGGGAAATGCGTCGGTGAAATCTGGCTTATTGATGGTGTTGATGGTAGTGATAAAGTTTCTGGTAGTGATGATGATGTTGTTGTATCCGTAGAAATATCTATTGGATCATTTATTAAATTTGGTTCACCTTGTGTGAATGATTGTGTTGTCCAATATGGTAGCCGTGATGTTTGGTTTTGGGGGTTGAATGGATTTTCACGTATTTGTTCAGATGTTGGTGTTAAACCTAAGTAATCTGAGGGTAGACTTGAGGTGCTACGTTGTGAAAGAAGTGTAGAGGTTTCTGGTAATATGCTAATTGGGTTTTCCGGAGTAGTTGTAGATGGGGATTGGGGTATATCAAAATGAACTCGAGGGGTTTGAAAATTCCTATTTCGTCGTGGATGTATAATTTGTCTATTTATTTCAACTGTTTTTCGGTTTTGACTAATATTTCTTCTTCTACTTAATTCTTGTTGTAGGGTTGGGTACAAGTTATATGTTGGTTCAATTAGAGGTGCCTGTCGCTGAACTGGTTCTAATTTTTCAGATAAGCGAGCGTGTCGTTCTTCAAAAGTGTATGGGTTATCTTGGAAAGAAATTCGTGTAGATGTTTGGGGGTTTTGAGTAGTTGTAGGATGTCGGGTTTTCTTGGGATGATGTCGGTGAACACTGACTGTGTGATTGTTGGTTAGCAATTTTTGAGGGTTTTTTGATTTATTTCTTTTAGTGAAAAAATTTATGTTTATTGTAGTATTCTTCAAGAAAAAGAATTAGAAGGATTGTTGCTAAGGCGAATGTTATAATTGCCTTTTTTATACATTTGCATATTGTCAATATTAGGGATGATAAAAATGTTATTAAAATTACAAATAGTAAAAAAATATCTGTTCTACTAAAAATGGTTCGTATCATTTAGATAAATTTTGGTTTTTCGTACCTGTGAATATGATCAATGACTTGGTAAAGTTGGAGATATATTTCAAATAGGGAGTAGAAAATTTAAAAAATGTTGCAAAAAATGATTAAAATTATTATGAAAGCTTCAAAAGTATCAAAGAGAAATATTAATAAAAGTTTAAAGATTGTTAAAAAATTTATGAAAATGTTGAAAATTATGTTGACTGATCGAGAGAAAAGCATTTAAGCAATGGCTTCTTGGTCGAATATTTTTTTGTTGTTTGGGGCAATTTTTAAGTGTGGTCGAATTATTTATTGATTTTTTGACAAGTGGGTTGAGTTTTGTGAAAAGTTGTTGGGGGCGAATTTTATGGTGTTCGGGAGGTCTTCTTTGCTTAATTTTTTTTTGTCAAGTGATCTGGGGTATTTTTGAGATTTTTGTACTTTAGGCTAAATTAATATGGTCGTATTTTTACTTTAAGCTAATTTAAAATTTTTGTTTGGGGGGTTTTTGAGGTCTGAATTGGGAAAATATTGTTGATCTTTGCGTTATCAGATAAGGGAGGGTTATGATATTATGGTGGTATTTATTTTAGTTGTCAAGTTTTAGCAGGTTGCTTATTTTTGACCTGGAGGTTGTAAAGTTATAGTTATAGATATGACTGGAGTTTAATATCTTTCGTCTAATTGGTTTGTGTTAGAGTTATAGAAGGTGACGGATTGAATGAATCCTATTGGCTAATTTTGAACTAGAATTGCTGTGTGTTTTCAGCATGTTATTTTGAAAAATGAAAATTCAAAATGTTTCAGAGGTGCAAATAGTATTTATTTTAAAATAAAAGCTGTTTTTGAAATTCAACTTTCTTTAATATTTTAGGTTGTTGGATGAATGTTTTGTAGTTTTTACGTGGTTGATTTCTAAGTCTTGATGACTCTCTATATTTTGATTTTTCGACTTGTTCTTGGGGTATAATTTTTTCTATCATTTTCCTATTTTTCCTTTCTTTTTGAGTTTTTATTTGATCTAGCTTTTTTGTATTGTTTTTGGTTGTAGTTGGTTTTTTATTTTGTTTTTCAAGGTGAATGTCGTTTTGTTCATTTATTTCATTTTCTATATGAGGCTGATTTTGAATAACTTTTAAACCTGTGAAAGAAGATATAATTGAGTTAGTTCGCGTAGTGCGTATTCTTTTGGGTAGTAAGGCAATAGATTGTTTCTATGTTGAACTATTTCTTTTTGGTCTGAATTGGTGATTTTATATGTTAAGTCGGTGGGTTTGGCGATTATTTGGTATGGTCCTTTACCAAGGGGTTGTAGTTTTTTAGAAAATCCTTTTTGGGTATTAAAATTTGGTATTAAGACAAATGTTCCAATTTTTAAATCTGAGGCTGGTGTAAAGCGTGAATTTATTTGTTCATTAATGTTCTGCCTTTGTAACAATTTTTTTGTTACTTTTTGATAAATTTCATTGTGTTTTTTATCTCCATTTAAAATCCATTCGGTGAGTGTACCGGAGGCTAATTTAAGAATTTGTGGGTGATGAAAGTGATCTTCATCATGTGTGTGTAAAGGTAGGTTATAACAAATTGAGTCTTTATTTGGTTGGCAATGACCTTGTGTTTTTTTATGAGAATTTGCTGTAAACATAATTGGTTTACGTGGCTTTTGATTAAAAACCATTTCCTATGGTGACATTCCTAGAGTAGTCGTAATTTGTGAATTATATGCTAAGGGAAATAATTTTACATCTGCTGACCATTCTGTGTATCTTGTATCTTTTCCATTTATGATACATCTAAGATTTTCTTGTAGTGAACGGTTCATACCTTCGACTAAACCGTTTGCCCAAGGTGCATGAGATGTACGCGGTTTGTGCTTAATGTTGTATAAATGACATAATGTGATGATTTCATTATTTATGAATTCTGTACCGTTGTCTGTGACTAAAATTTCGGGTAATCCGAATTTGGCTATCCAGTGTTCGTAAAGTGTTGTGTAAGCATAGTAAGCGTTACAATGTGGTACTGGGTTGAGTGCTACATAGTGTGTAAATGCGTCAACAATTACCATAATGTAGGAGTTTCCTTCAGAGGATGGTGAAATTGGTCCTTTTGTATCAAATGATATACGGTGGTTAAAATATAAATTTTGTCCTTTAAAATCTTGTTTTTGTGCTATTTGTTTTTGATTTCGATAAGGTTTATTTAGCTGACATACTATACAATCATTGCATAGTACTTTTATCCAAATTGGTGCATTGGGAAGTAAACATTTTGTGTAAAATTTGAATATGTTTTCTCTGATCCAGAGTGTCCTTTAATGTTTTGTGTATGTGAAATGTTAAAAGCTATTAGAATCATACTTAAAGGGCGACAGGGAACTGTAGAATCGTTTAAATGATATTCTAGAAGGTCTGTGTTTTCGTTAATTGTTGTATTATTAAATTTTCGAAAATATCGGAGGAGTGTTTTATTTCCTAAAATTGTGGTATCTGCCTTTACGGGCTTAGTTTTGTATTTGTGCCATGATTTAAGTTGTCTAATTACTGGGTCAAGATTTTGATATTGTTTCAAGCTATTAATTGTAATTTTATCTGTTGGAGGGAGAAAAATGTTTTCAATTTCTAATTTAGATAAAGGAATTGTGTCAAGTGGGTCATGGAGGTCAAAAACTTGATTTATTGTGTATTTTGAATCATTTGTTTGTGGTCCTGATAAATTTATTTTATCAGTTAAGTTATCTTTTTCAATTAACGGAAAAAGGTCTTTTTTATGCGAGTGGTGTTTTATTCGTTTTTGTTGAGTGTTATTTTGTATCCATTGTGAGTATGGAATTGGTTTGAAAGTTGATGTTCCAAGTAGATCAACTTCGTAGTGGTTATTTTGGCAATCTAAGTAAAGTGGGAAGTGTTGGAGATTATTTATTTGTGATTGTTCAATGTCAGTTTTTACTGCATATTTGCATTCTAGTCGGGGTGATGTTTCGTCTTTTGCAAGGTAAAATTTTATATTTTTAGGTATTTCAACTGTAGTTTTTCGTGTAAGTAATTCAGGTGGTGTATTTCGACTTAATGTATCTGGTAATGCAAGATTCTTTCCTGCTGTCCAAACTATATGTAAGTTTGGAAATTTCATTCGTATTAATTGAAATCTATAAACTCGATGACTTGGATTTGACTTTTGTGTAAAGAGAAAAATGATTGGTTTATGGTCTGTGAATAGAACTGTTGGATGTTTTGATCCAAGTATTAGAAATTCATATTCTGTAAGTGTATAAATTATAGCTGTACATTCTCTCATTAGAGTTGAGAGTCGTAGCTCTGCTTGAGTGAATAATCGGGAATTTGCTGATATAAGGTTCATTTTATTTGTACCACTGTGTGATTGAAGTAATGCTGCGCCGATGCAAAAATTTGAAGCATCGCACATCGCGTAGAATGGTTGATTTGGATCTGGGGTTGTGTTTGAAACTTGTTCAGTTAAAAGTTTTTTAATTTCTTCAAATCGTGTTTGATGTTCAGTGGTCCATTCAAAATTATTTTGTTGTCTGAGGATATTATAGAATGGTCTTAAATATAATTGCATTTTGTAAATGTACTTGCTTAAGAAATTTAACATTCCAAGAAATTCTTGGATTTTCTTTTTGTTTGTTGGTGGTTGAAGTTTTTGAATAGCATCAATGCGTGATTTTAATGGAGTGATTGTGTTTCTTTCTATGTTATGTCCTAAAAATTTAACTCGTGTTAAAAAGAAGTGTGATTTATCGGGGGCGGCCTTCAGATTTTCGTTCTGAAGTATTTTATGATAGTGTTCTAAAACTGTAAACATTTCTTCTTTTGTCTGTGATTGCATAAAAACATCGTCTAAATAGGTGATTGCTTTTTTCTTAAGTATTAGTGGTCTAAAAATTTTGCTCACAAAAGCTGAAAATGCTGCTGGTCCTATGGATATTCCATAGAAGAGGCGATTGAATTCATATTGTTGATTTCCAATAACAAATTGTGTTAAACGTCGTGATTGTTCATCTAGTGGCATTTGATTGTATGCACTATTCATGTCTGCGGTTGTAAAGTATTTTCCGTTTATTTTTGTTAAAATAACTTGTATTGGTTCAATAGGCCAATTGCATTTTGATTCGTCTATTAATGAATTGAGATATCTAGCGTCTAAAACTATTTTTAATGATTCTCCTTTGGCTAGGATGATAACAGGTTTAATAAATGTGTTACCTTTTGGTTGTTCTTCTTTGTTTACTGGTGAGATAATTTTGTATTGTTCTAAAATATCCAGTAATCTATTTACCTTATCGTGTAAATGAATTGGTACTTCACTTGCTCTTTGTTTTTTGAAAACTGCGTCAGGTTTTAACGGGACATGGAGTGATGAACTGATTTTCCCAACATCAAATTTTGATGTTGCATAGACTGTTGAATATTTTAACAGTTGTTTTGCTAGTTCGTCAAATTCGATTTGTGTAATATGCGAGTGTTCAAAGTTAAACATCGTCAAAAATTGTTGTTGTTCTTTTGTGTAGTTTGTTATATTGAATGTTGGTTTAAAATATGGTGTTTTTGTGAAATAATCTGTGTTCCTCTTTTCATTGCTTATTATACTATTTATGGATAATTCTTCCTTAAGAATTGTGGATTGACAAATATCTAATAATTGGAGTACATTATTTACGCGGTATGCTTTTTCATATACGGGTGATATCGTAGCGTTTGTTTCGCAATATCCTAAAAATCCTAAGGGTAATGTTACTTGATACGGTGTGTTGTTATACACATGTAGCGAAATGATGTCTGAATTCGTATTTTTCAAATATTTTACAGATGAAATCGTGATTTTGAAAAACTTATGAATAGGTTTAAACTCAAAGTCTGACATAAAGAGTTGTTAATTATTCTGACTTTTGTCATATTGGTGAACTTGTTTTATTGAAAAGTTATATATGTTTCCTGATAGTGGTTTCAGGTGTTTCCGTTGTTGGTTATAAATTGGATAAAATTTTGAAAAGAATGGTGGTTGTTTATTTAATCTTTGAAAAAATGTTAGAGCTGTATTTTTTGTTTTTGTGTACTTATCTTTGATTAGTAGTTTACTATTCAAGATATTGATTGTTGGTATATATTTAGATATAAATGGTATACCAATGATATTGTGTTTAATATCAGTGATATGAAATATTTGTTTAAATGGTTTGTTTAGAATTTTATTTTGCTCCATTGTTCTTGTGGGGAGGAGGAATAATTGAACTTTTCCATAATTTATTTATGTTGATCCTTGTGCTGTTGCTAGTTTACTAGAGGTTGCAAGAGGCGTTAATTTTGGGTGTAATGTTTTGATTTCATTCCATGTGGGAATGTTAATTATGTTTAATTCTGCTCCTGAATCAATTAAAAAATCAATTTCAAGATCTGGTGGTTGAAATTCTTTGTTTCTTGGACTTTCTAAGAGAAATGGTATTGTCCAAATTTTTTCTCTGGGTTTTTCTTTTTGTATATTTTGATAGATATGATTTGTGTTTAAACATTTTGTTTTGTCATTTTCGTTCGGTTTACTTGCCGTGTTAATTTCGTTTATTTCTTGTGCAGTTTGTGTAGTATTGATGGGTTCAATGTAATAATTGTGAAGTAGTTCCAATTGATTTTCATTATATGTGATGTAAAAGGTTGTTCATATATAATAGGTTCGTAGTCGTTTTCGACTTCTATCATATTTATGGAGATGGTATTTTCTGTATCACTTTCTGTGTCTGATGATTCACAGTTTATTTGATTTAGTTGTAGTTCATTATTTCCTGTGTCATCAATACCTGGGGGGTCTGATGTTGTTTCTTCATTTGACTGTACTTGATTAATATGGCTTTGATGTTTTGGTGTATTACTTCTGTATCGATATTTAGAACTATTATAATGGTTATTATTCCTATGTGGTGATTAGGAATAATTTCTATATTGATTATTATAACTTAAATTTCGATTTTGTGACTTATTCCGTGATCTGTTTTGATAATTATTATTTGATCTGTGATAGTTTGATCTGTTATATGAATTATTTCTTGATAGATTGTTCGAGTAATTCTGATTTCGATTGTTTGAATAACTTCTATTTCGATTATGCGAATAGTTTCTATTTCTGTTATATGATGAATTTCGTGATTGATTATTGAAATAATGTTTATTTCTTGGGTTTGATTGTAAATTGGATATAGAAACAAATTGTGTTGCATTTGAATTTGATCTTGAATAGTTATTTTGACTATTTGATCGATTGTAATGATTTTGTGAAGAATTCTGTGTACTTCTTCGTTCTGGTGATCTTCCTCTATAACTTGAGTTATATGGTGATTGATTTCTCTTGTAACTGGTGTTGTTCGGAAGTGGTTTTCCTGAACTGTTGTTACTGTATACTTTTTTGTTTGGTAGATTTTGATCTTTCTTCATGTATTGATAGAATGATTTATTTGGTTCTTTATATTTTTGAGGTTTGTTTTGGTTATCCTGTTGCTTTTGTCTGCATTCGGATATACTATGTCCGTATCGTCGGCAATAATTACACCATTTTTTGAAAGATGGTTTGCCTTTAAAATTTGGGTGTTTTTCATAAATATTTAGTATTTCAGTGATTTTTTCAACAAAGTCTGTATCTGATTCCTGTATGTTATTGATATTTGTAGTGTTTGTTTCAATTCGATTAACATATTGTAGTTTGAGATTTTCTGTTTCTTCAAGTTTCATTGTGATTTCCGCTTGCTCTAGTTTCTCTACTAGTTTTCGAAAATCTAAATCTGGCTCTCGAATTGAAGAAGGATGAGATGCTCTCTTTTTTATTGCTATTTTCCTTAATTGAGGTGTTAAGGTCATCACTAAAATTTCTGTCATTTTTGTGTTTTTATAGTCATGTGTATTTAATGAATATGCTTTTCGAACTAGTGTTTCGATACGTACTGCTAATTGTTTGATGGTTTCATTTGGTAATCTGCGAATTTCATTACATAAAACTTTTTGGTGTTGTTTATTTCTTTCGGAGTCAAACATTTTTGAAAATTCTTGTGTAAATCTTTTCCAGTCTGATTTTATTTCTATAGGTAATACTGAAAACCATTTTTGAGCTGCGCCATCTAAGGTTGTTTGTATCAACGCTGTGCGTCGATGTATCCAATTTTGGTGTAGTGGCGTATTAATTGGTTCAGGTCCTATATTTAAAATTAAATTTGCTGTTACTGCATTTAAATAATCTTCTACAGAATATTCAGGGTCTGTTCCTGTGAATACCATTAGTGGTTTATTTGATGTTATTGATGATCCACCCATAAGGTATGGATTCATTGTCATCTGTAGTGACTCTGCGGCATTTGGCATTTGCGAAAAATTTGAAAGTTGATTTTTTGTTATCTCGTGTTGTTGAAGGTAATATGGGAGTGGTATTTCATTTTGCATTTGAGTTGATTGATACGAGTGCATAGTCATTGGGTTTTGTGGTTGAATTGGTTGAAAAGATTGTGTATTTACTGGATTTGACATATGGATTGGTTGTTGATTTCGTGTATCTGTTGGATTTGGAGAAAAAATTCTATTATATGTATGAGGTCGTCGCGATCCTTGTTTGCGATATTCTTGGGTATATGGTGCAAAAATGTCTGGTTGTAAATAACCATCGTCAGATGATAAGTAATCCGTTTGATGAGGTGCTTGCTTTTTATTTTTATTTTGTTGAAAGAATGGGTAATTTTCACTGTGGTCCTGTGGAGGATGTGAATTAGTCCGAAAATTTACTGAGTTGGTTGTTGTCATTGGGTTATCCCAATAGTGAGAACATGCATGATCATTATTAGTTTTTCGTGGGGGGTAGTTTGTTTTTGACGAATGCGCATAATTATAGTTGTGTTCTGCAAAAGTGTTTCTTGTGAACGTTCTTCGTGGTTTTGATGGTACTGTCATAGGTCTATATGTTTGATAATCCATTTGTGAATATTTTGGAGAAACCGAAGGTTTAACGGTTGATTGTAAGGTTACTTGTGCTAGTGAGGTGTTTGTATTTTTTGGTGTTGTTAAATTTGGATGTATTGGTGAAATACTTTGTTGTGTAGTTGTTGTTGTTTGGACAATTTCTTCATTTATGAAGTGTGATGGTGTTTGGATATCTTGTTGTGTAAGATTTCTAGTTCCATTAAGGTTTTCATTGTGTATGACGGTCGAATTTAAACTGTTATTTCGTGTATCGGGTAAAAATATGTTGTAGTTTAATGGTGTTGCATCAATGGTTAGTGGTACTACTTTTACATAATCTCTTTGGTAAGATATTGTACTTATTGCTTGACTTGAGATTGATTGTGGAATGTTTATAAATGCATGTTGAGACCATTCAGGGTCTCAAACGTAGTCATCATTTGGATTTTGAGGTCTGAAATTTTTTCTTGCTTGTGAAATTAAGTCTATATTGTGTGTAAAATAATCTATTATAAACCATGCCAAAATTTTTTGTAAGTCATGTTTTGTGTGTTGTGAAACATCGTCTTTAGTGAAATTTTCTTTGATTATATGTAGGAAGGTTGAAAATAATGAGATTTCCTGTCGTACTTTTGTATGTTTGGATGTTTCAGTTGGTGAGATACTTTGAAATTCTGTTTTTTCTAATATAGAAATATAGGTATATATTATTGCAAAAACTTTGTTAGTGAATATGGAGTTTGCTCTTTGTGAATTATGATATTGTATGCTTTTAATATATTCTAAGAATACTTTTGAAAATTCTAATTCAAGATTTTCTGTTTGAATTACATATTTTCGATGATTCGGATTTGGTGTGCTGAATTCTATGGTGTAGATTCCGTATTGTTGTGTTAAATTACATATGTCTTTCAGGTAATGTTCAATAATTTGTCTTTTGATTTTTACATCTGGGAATTTTGCTTTACATGGGCTGATTCCGGGTTCAAACAAATTTAAGAGTAAATTCTTGCGAAAGTCATGTTGCCCTCTATTATCGGGTGCATCTATGAGGAAGGGATAAACCTCTTCGTCATCTGGACTATCGTCACTTTGAGTGTGGCTGTGGCTCATTTTTTCGTTTAATGACTGTTAATATATAACTATCGATATGTCTAATTGGTTGATTCCAATTATACAAATGTACTGGTTTGTGTTTATATTGCTTTTTTATTCTTCTTTTTCCTCTTTTTGATGAATTTGAAGTTGTTTCTGAATCGGAAAAACATAATTGATCGTGAATGGAACAATTTTTATCAATTGATTCCTTTAATTTGTAGAGTTCATCTAAATTGCTGGCTTCTGATTCTAAAAATGCATTTCTATTCTTTGAAAATCTTTTTCGTGTGATTTGTCTTTGTTTGTTTATTATTTTTCTTTTTTTTTGTTAGTCGTTTTGTTCTAATGTATCCAACTGTTTTGTAT
Source organism: Symsagittifera roscoffensis (assembly GCF_963678635.1). NCBI lineage: Eukaryota > Metazoa > Xenacoelomorpha > Acoela > Convolutidae > Symsagittifera > Symsagittifera roscoffensis. The sequence goes on along the minus strand of NC_087065.1, from coordinate 7,923,530 downwards.
GAGGTGTGATTACAAAGTCGTATTTTTGGTTATCTATCTCGCAGTTGTGTAAAACGATTGTTTGTTTATTTACTAGATTTTTGAATGACATAAGGTTTAGGATGAGGGATGCAAAAAGTTGTTAGGTGATTTCTAGTTTCTTAGACTGTTAGTCCTTACGATTTTTTGGTTAGCTTAACCTGGGCCTTTTTGTTCAGGGTTGGAGAGAAAAGTATATCGATTCCGAAGAATGATTTTTTACTTTCTCGTGGCTAGTCTAAGCTAAGGTGTTAACTTACTTAATCTTACTTAGGGGTAGTGATTGTGTTCAAGGGTTGGAGAATAGTAAATCGATCCACAAGGTTCAGGTATAATTAGAACGCAAGTAGTTCGTTAGATACTATTTTAAACTTACTAAGTCTAAGATTTATCCTGGGTCTGGTAAGAGGAGGGTTCAAGTGAAGGATGAATAACCGAAGTTCTTCACTGTTTATCCTAATTTGAATGGTTAGTTTTATTTAAAAATTTCTATTAATCTTGGGTCGTTTGGAAGGGTTGGATAGTGAATCAACGTTTGAGGTCGTTAGACACTTGCTAAGTGGGTGGGAAGAACAAAATTGTTCTTTTTGATCCAAGGATAGGCCTTGATGATCAGGTTTTAAATTTAGTGAAATAGAAAATTAATTAAGATCCAAGGATACGAGAACAGGCAATAAAAACCTCGTAGACCCGGAGCATGTAGAACTAGCACTGACCCTTCTGAGGGACTTCCTGATGATGAAAGAAGTGTCAATACCAGTTTACGACCCGAACTGGGATAGATTGAACCCAAGAGAGCTCTATGTCATCTTGCACTTGACCTCCTCGGAGACTGAGACAAAGGTACAACTTCACAAGAAAAACTACTACTATCGTTCAAAAACAACAAGAGTGAATTGAGCTTTATGAACAACACAAAAGAGGAAAATGGAGGTCTCGGATGCCACCTGACGTCAAGTGTTGAGTATTTTTTAAGTCTTAAAACACTTATAAGCAAAATTTAAAAAATGGGGTCCATTTGGTAGTTTTAAGCCCAATTAATTTCTGTAAAACAAAACATTAAAGCATATGATAAGTTATGAGTTATGACCGATGTGGTTAACTCATAGAGTAATTTCGGATAGGGTACACCGTCTGCTCGTCACGCTATCTTATTTTCGGCCGGATAGATTCGTGCAACTTCTTAGTCTAATACCGATCCTAATCTTACTCTTATACTTTCTAGTCTCAGGCTGTTTAACTAGTCTCTGCTAGGCTCAATAGATCTAGGGTATACTGGTTTGTTGCGGCGGCTGAAGTTCTCTTGGAGAGGCAGCTAATTTCTAAGTTAAATTCAAATCTCTCTGGTGCTGAAATTACAAGTAATTTCAGCACTTACAAATAAGTGGGTTGTTAGTTAGATGGATCATGATTGGTTAATATTAAATACATTACAGTGGTAAAATATCTAATTTATCCAATCATAAAATGTAGTTTGGATCAGGTTCCAGTTATGTTGGCTGCTTGGACGACAATTGATTCAATGAAGTTGCTATTGATAGATTTTTGCTTGAAGTTCAAAAGTTATTTTCCCATCACAAACATGGTTAACAAAAAGGTCTCTTACTCCTGGCACTCAGTGGGTAATCGATAATTGCACCCCTTCTTATTCGTGATGCGAGCGTGCTCTTTGATAAAGTAGGGGAAGTCCTGTGATTGACAGCTTAATAAACTCTAAACAAAAATAGTTGAGAAATGTCTTAACGGAAATCAAAATATAAAGGTTAAGCAGAAAAATCACAGCGGATAACGAGAACTTGAAGCGGCAGAACGGATGGCAGTGATGTTAAACGCTATCCTGTTGCTGGAGTCACTCAACGAGGGAAACTAGTCAGCAATAAAAAGGTCAACATGGTAGGCTATACGCCCAACTTGTCCGATGCAGCTGCCATCATCGAGGCGTTCAAGAGCGATCCGGACCCAATGATCGCCAACTAATTGATTGGTTGATCCATCCATATGATCTGTTCACTGTTATATCTATTTCTTTGTTACATTAAATTTATTATTTGTGTAAAGTTGTCTTTTCTCCTGACAGAGAATTCAAAAATTACTGAGAGCAGACCAGAAAAGCCACAAGTTTATAAAGGTTAGTATCCGGCTTCCTCTTGATTGATTGATTGATTGGGAGGCTTCCCGGTCAGCTGACCTGATGTTTCGAAAACTCCCGAGACTGATAATTTTATTGAGTTGTAGATATTTACCAATAATGTAAATTAATTATTTCACTGGAGTAAATTCCAGATGCGTCGTCATTATGTCTTCGGTCATTGAACTTTTTTGCTTGAGCAAAAAATGTCCAATTATGCTGCGATAAGTTGAGTTATAATTTGATCCGTCTCAAATGGATCAAATGAACACTGCTTAATGTAAGCTAATAATGATAAGAGGTTTCCTACCTTGTTTTTAATGTAGTTCTCAAGATCTTTGTATTAGGAGACCTCACCATGGGGGCACTCTTGTTGCTATCTAGAGTGAAGCGATCCACGAATTGGCAACGACAGATTCGGGTGAAAAGCTCAAGGGATAGTGTCTCTGGCCCTTGAGCCAATGGCGAGTTTCAAATTTTCGAGTACTCAAAAGGGCACTTAAGCACTCTCGTGTTCCCTTAGCAGAAACTCTTTCGGATAAAACAAATGACAATTTCTACAATGTGGACAGTGTTACTCATTGGCTGGTTTTTCTGACATCTTTCAAGTTTTTCTAGAACAACCAAAAATACGCGGTCGTAAACACTATGATCTATATAATAAGCAAAAAGAGCCTGTTTTGTTTCACTGACTAAACATCGTTCCCAAGGGTCAAGTTCGCCCCAGAAAGAGCTGATACAAAAGCTCCTAAGTCATAAAACATCGAAAGTTTTTTTTGTACTGAGTTCGGTTGTACTAAGCAAATATGTCTCTTTCAAATGGTTCGGGATCCGGGCCGGACACAAGTGTTCCCCAAGTTTTTAAAGATTTTGTATGTAAATCAAACGACAATGCGGCGCTCAATTTCTGGAAACCGCTTATCTGGCTCCTTAACTTTACAGGAGAAAGTAAAATAACCGAAGCGTTAAAACCATTATTTTTTTGAGCAAAAACTGTCAATCTCATAAAAACAGATGAAAGTTTCCAATCAGTTGCCATCCTCCGCAAGGCGCTCAGACGCATCGCATCTAAAGGCAAAGGAAGCAAAACTCTCGTATAGCGATAAAAAAAATCGCAAGTTTTCAGGTAGGATGTGGTACCCAACGAGGAGCTAAAATTGCTCTTTTTAGAAATTTGATAGAGCATGATGAGAACCCGAAATGCTTAATTTTATGAAAATTAGATTTCGGTAATGCATTTAATTCGTTCAACAGAAAAACTCTTTTGAACCACGATTTTCAAGCCGTTGGAGTTGTACAATTATTTTCATTGCGCCTACAGTAAACCTAGTTAACTTTTTTACGGAAACTCCGTCACTATGTCGGAGGACGGAACGCAAAAAATGACACCTAGACACCCATTTTGCTGAAACAAAACAGACTCTAATAAGAATACTTGGATTCAAAATGTATGTTGGGTTTTTAGAAGATGGAAACCTTGCCGACGACTATGAAATAGTGCTCCCATACCTTAGAACTTACTGAAATCAGATAACACTCTAGCTTTAGCTTTATCTTAAGAACATGAGCTATGTTTTCCAGAACCGACCACAAGTACGTAGTAGAAGACTATCAACCATAGATATTTTTCAAAAAGTATGTCCCTAAATTGAAATCACTACAAGGTTGAACTTGAATCTTGGGCTCCCTTATAGCGAATCTTCTCACAAAAAACTGCTAATTGAAATAATAGTTGAGCTGGAAAAGAGCTCGGAGTTTATTGATGAGCTGGATGCTCATTATGGTTTTCATCTTAGATCTGATATTTTTGCGTGTAAGTCCTTTTTTCTTGCTGGAAAGATTCAAT
>NC_087065.1:7863058-7919338 GCF_963678635.1 Symsagittifera roscoffensis | reverse complement strand
ATCAGTTTTTTGTAGCTTTCGAGGAACCATTCGTCGAAACTTTTTGTCAAAAAAGGGTAAGTTGATCTCTTTCTTCCCAAAGAATCAGCAAAGTAGTAGCTTTTATCCAATCGAGCAATCATAATCCAGTGTTCTCCTCTATCATTGCTTGGGGCTGAGTTAATAATTGCAAAAGAAAATTTTGTTAGTTGAGGTACTGTGTCAGAACGGTATGATCCCATGTACTTGAACCTGAGCTCTGGAATTCTTTCAATAATTTGCAAAAGAGAAAAATTATCCATCTTTGTAATTGTAGGCTGATTTACAGCTAAAAAAGAAATTGATAGTTTGATAGTGTATTTTAGGTTAAAAAAAGTAAGAATAATGACTTACACACATTTAGGAATTGAATCAACAAAGTCCCATACACAAGCCTTATATAGTGGGCAAAGTTTATTGAATACTGTTTTACAGTCTGGGTTGAAGAAGTGTCTCGGGTTTTCAACTAAACAGCATTCCTTCTCTATTTTTTCTGGAGCTTTAGGTCTGAAGAAAGACAATATAGATAGTACAGAGATAATAACAAAGAAAAGTCCCAAAAAAGTTACAATATTTTTATAGGAACCTGAAAACTCAAAAAAATTAAACATTTTTAGCGACTGTTCCGAATTTGTCAATTTGAATATTTGATAGTCTTTCTCCCAAGACTATCACTTCCGTTACTTGCTCCAAGGGAAATTGGAAAAACATTTCTAATCTCAAGCTTTCTCCACTAAGTTCTGGATAATGCAAGTGTTCAGCGGCATCCTGTAGTGAAGTCAAGTCGAAAACTAGAATATAGTGATTTTAAAAATCTTCCATAGGAAGAGCTGGAAAATCTTCGTTAAACTGCATTGCTTTCATTGTTGTAACATAGGGTCGACAAGGAGAAGTTGTATCTAATGAAATAATTGCTCTTCCACCCCGAATAATTCTAAGCTCTCTCAATTGAAATTGTTCATAATTGAAAGGATTTTCATAAAAAGATCCCGCAACAGCCGAATTTGTATTCATTGCAACAGCTATCCTTCTGATTGGGGCATTATTCAAAACATTTTCCTGAATAAACTGGTTTTGACGAGATGGAATGATAAAGGTTCTTGCGAAAGTTTCCATGTAATTGTAATGAGCAGGTTCCCTTTCCAGATTCCATTGCAAATATTGATGATTAGGTTCAGCTACTAAAATTATTCTTGTAAACAGTGAACAATCAACTATTTTCAGACTGACATTTGGATTATCAGATAACATGTAAAAATTAGGTCTAGCTTGAATAAGTTTAATTCGAACTTTGGTATTTGGTAGCAACAGTTTTTCGCAAGTAAGCAAATCAATGGCGAGCCTCCCATAGAGTGAAAAATCTATCCCTGTTCCCAAGGAATTTGCTCTATCAGTGAATGGATACATATCAAATGCATCAGGATTTTCTTCAAAACTGTATCCATGGCAAGCAAGAATTCTTTTATTACTCACTGCTGACGAGTTGAATTCGTTCGATATCTGTGCCTTATGAGGATATAATCCATTGGCATTGTAAACGATTGTATTGTTAAAATAAACTTCACAGTTGGAGAATAGAGAATGTAGTAGATTGTTTACATAAGTTAAGTAAGTTTGTGGTTCCTCATCTGAATCTTTCTCCGATTTTGCTTTATGTTCTGCTTTTTCTTTTTTGAAAGCATCAAACAATCTTCCTTTGAATAGTTGAAGCTTTAAGCTAAGATGGGTATCACGCATATCCAAGTAGAGATTACGATCCGTTTCAAATTCAAACTCAATACTGCTTTCATCCAGAGAAGTACTGGGGAATACTTCTTGTGTGTAAGATGACATAATTGTTTCCAAAACTGGGACTTTATCAAAAATCTCCAAAGAAGAATTTGTAAACGCTCCGTACCGAAAATGACTACTTTGATTTACACTCATTTTATCTTGTCAAAAATGTCTTTGCGAGAGCGACTGATTTTTGAGCTACTCTTTCGAGAAATGGTTCTTCTTGTTCTGCGCTTGGATTTCTTATTTCCACCTCCCAGCTGTTTTCGAACTGTTTTTGTTCCAACATTTTTTGCAAACGTTTTGAGTTTTTTTCGTCCACTGACAACTTCTCCAGTCTCTGGAGCGGCAATTTCAAATAAATCTGCTCCGATTCTTTTTGCAACTGGGACTATATAATTTTTAATGAAGGGAATTGCAGTTCTCCCAAGAGTTTGTGCAAGAGCACCAAAACCTCTTCCACGCTGCCTTGCATGTCCACAAAAAATAGGAAAATTAGCTGAACTTTGAGCAACCATTTCGTATGAAGTATAAATCAAAAATGATTATCCGAAATCTTGCGAAACAAGAGGACAACTCGTGTAATTCCTACGGACATTAAAGGAATTTTTTCACCTGTAGTATCCCTTAGTTCTATTTTTATGCTGTGGAAAGTGTTTTTTAATAACTTTTTAAATTGTAGATTTGTGAAGGGTTGATAGTTCATGTACTGTCCTGTAGATTTTATGTCTCCATTTTTTACTTTGGAAATGAAAGGAATACAACGCAGTAATGGAGTTTTTGTATCGCCTACTATATTATATTCTATAATATCACTATAAATCATTAAGGAATGTATTCTTATAATGTCGTAAGAATACTGAGGATAATGTGGTCCTTTTTCTTTCATTATATCACCTGTCTGATTTTGTTCTAAATCACAACCAAAAATTTGACTCAAATCAGCACTTTGAATTATAAACACTGATTGATCCTCAGGTAAATGAATGGCAACTTTTTGTGTAATTTTATCTACTGATACATAAATTCCGTTATATTCATAATTTTGTGCTCCTATACCTTTTCGAACTTTGTCATTCATGGCTACAACTATATCAACAATACTTGGATACAATCCAGGTTCAACATGCATCGGTTGAATTTTTCTTTTTTCCTCAGGACTTTCTCGTCCATCTACGAAAGTAAGCTTTCCCTCTGTAACGTTTTGGTACAAAGAAGGGTACAATATTTCTGAAATAGCAACCTCCCATTCTCCTTTCAGATGTATTTGTTCCGGTAGAAAATTTGTAAAGGAACTAAGACTGTTATTCGGATAACAATTAAAAGAAGCATTAGAAACTAGCTCAATAGTAAAAGAATTCATGACAACTGATCGATAGAAACTCAATTTAAAAAATGACTTACCACTAATTTGAACATTTTCTCAGCTCTTTTTCATAAAATTTTCCCAGAATTTCTTCTTTTTCGAGATCTTTGATGATGTATGTTGGAGCTTTTTTTTGTAGATATTGCCGAAATTTCAAAAATTTCATCTGTAAACTGTGGCTTGTATCCTTTTCGGAACGGAATATCATTTTTCGAAATTCTAACTCTATCACCAATTTTGAATTTTGGTTTAGTATATTTCTTGAATGATTTGTTATACAATATTGATAAAAATTACTGTTTTTCACATCTCTGGGAGATTTTCCAATTGATCGATTTTTGCGGCAGTTCAATGTAGAAACAAATTGCTGCAATTTGGGGATAAATTTTTCACCCTTATCCTCAATGTAACGATAAATTATATGTTTTAAAGATTGAATTGCTCTCTCTGCAAATGCAGCTTTGGTTTCACTCATTGTTGAGTAAACTTCAATGTCTTTCTCCTTGCAAAACTTTTTAAAAGTTCCCCCATATTCTGTTCCTTTATCAACCCAAAGTTTTTCAGGAGTGTTTTTTCGAGAAATCATTCTTCTAAAAGCTTGTAAAGTGTCTTTGGCATACTTTGTTTTCATTGTTTGAACTCTGACAAATCTCGAAAAAAAATCTACAGCAACTAATAAATACTTGACTCCATTGTTTTGACTAGCTAACTTGTCTACAAAAGCCAAATCCATACACCAGATTTCATTGATATATTTAGAAAACGCTTGAAGTCTTCGGAAAAACCTGATTGGTGGACTAAATTTTGTATACGATGTCTTGGTTTGTAAAAACTTTTCTACTTTCTTTTTTGATAAACCACTCGCTTTACTCAAGTTTTGAATAGAACCGTACGCAGCTCTGCCCCTAGAACACAATCTGTTTAGTCTTACCTTTTCAGATTTTGAAAGGGATCCAAGTTCCTCTATCTTTTGCTTTGGCATTCTTGTTAATAACAAGTTTAGGAGGAATATGTGTTGCTTCCAAAATAGTAAAGTAAATATCTGGAAAATCGGTATTTTTTCGCTTTAGTGCACACACAAAGTCTCAATAGATTCTTTTGTATCTCAATTATCCAATATAATACTGTCTGACTGGCTGATTTTAATTCTAGGAGAATTCAAAATTAAATCAATAATATGCTTATTGTGGCTCGTTTTCAACTTCGCATTTACAGCACTGTAAACAAAATCAAAATTTTTTGGTACAATCTCCTCTTTTTCTTGCTTTTGTTCCAATTTTTGTTTTCTTGGAAGTGTACTTTGTGATTGATAAACTGAGTACGGAATTAAAACAAACTGTTCCATACTATGTCAATCGTTTAATGACAAAAGGGGTGATGATAGATATCATTTGTAACCCTTTAGTTGAACTTAAAATAATTCTTCTTTTGTGTAGAGGAGTTCTTTTTTGTGTTAGTTCTGAAATTTCTTTTCGATATTTTACTACGTCTTCTTTCCGAAGATCTCGAAGCTCCCCTCTTAATAGGTTTACTAAACACTCGCTCAGAAACTGAATGAAATCTTTTGGGCAATTGAGAATGAATTGTTTTCGAAGCCTTAGGGAAAATTTTTGAAATATTGGGAGAAAAGAGACGTATTGTGTACTCATCGTCCAAAAACTTTGTCTCTATTCCAGCTGGTAAGTAAAATTTTGTTGGAACTGAGCCACTATTAGTGCAATACCTAAGTGAATCAACTGTTTTTGGGGTTAAATCAATAAGTAAATGACCATAAGGAACGGATGTTGCATCTTGATACCACTCTTTCAATTGAGATCCTAGACCTAGTTGTTGACTTAATGTATTGATTTGTAAAACATCCCTCGGTGACTTGAACAAGACTATGTGTGTATTTTGTAACTCTACATCTCGTCTCAATTTGCTTTGATGAAATAAATTGTGTTTGATGTATATTGTATTCAGAACCCTGTGTCTCCCCGCAGTAGCAGTTTTTACAAATTGTTTGGAGTTTGAAATTTCTTCACAAGAATCATCAAATATAAGCAAATATTTATTTCCATTATTGGGGAGATTTTCAATCAAGTCAGAACCTACTCCTTGGATAAATTTAAGGTTTTTTCTTTGCATTTGACTATAAAGAGGTTGATAATGTTGATAAAAATAAAAAATTTTGTCGAAAGCTGGTTGAAAAGTACCAATTTTCCAACAATCAAAAATAAGATGCAATTTTCCAGATCCAATTGGTCCAACTAGGGAAATAAAAATTCGTTCTTTTTTATTCATAGCTTTGGAGAAGGTAGAATATAACCGACTGTACTTGATAAAATAGCTACCCAAACTGTTGTTTCTTCACATGTTGTGGATAACATAATTCGAACGATTGCACATACTAGCATCAAAACTATAACAAAAAATTGGCACAAAAAAAACAAAAGAGATCTATTACATGTACGTCCAAACAATTTCCATGATTTTCGTTCATGATTTTCTTCATCAAAAACAAATTTTCCTAAATTTACGGGCTTGTCACATTGATCGACCATCTTAACTCTAAAAAGAAAAGGTTGACAATGAAATTTAATTAAAGTTTGAAAATGGTAGTACATTAAGAATAATATAATTTACAATTTGTTAAAAAAACATCGAGTCCATGTTCCGTATGCAAACGCTTTTCTTTCTGCGCAGTGAAGAGTTTTTGCTTGACGAAATGGGTAGTTGCTACACCTCCAATCATATTCTTCATCTTTGAATATCAAAAACTGAACTTTAGGGCAAGCGTAGTGATCCAAAATAATTATCTTTGTTTCCAAAAATTCTGATAGAATCTTATATTTTTCATAAAGTTTTGCAAAAAATTCCGTGTCTGTGGCTTCTAGATTTTTCAAATTCTTTTCAAGTTCAGTATATTTTTCGTAACCACTGCTCCAATTGATTCCATGAAGATGCTGTGTACACCAAAAAGATTGGGATGTTGGTTTGAATTTTTTGGGAGTAAGAAAGGAATATTCTTCTGTTTGTCCATCCTTATAAACTCCTAATTCTTTCACTATATTGCTTTCAATACATTTAATATCCAAAACAACTAGACTCATTCTCTTAACTGATTTCTCTGAAGTTTTTTGTTTGAAATGATTAACAATCAAACAATGCATATACTGATGAAGCAAATATTTTAACATATAAACAGAAAAATAATCCAGTCACGTGACCAAGAAAGCATGAACTGGGGAGACTAGGTGCAACATAACAATACCCAGGACCTTTTTTTGTGGTAGATTTCACAGATCCAGCAGAGTCATGTAGAATTACATGTAGTCTAAAAATTTTGGAGTTTGCAAAAAAGTAATCCATACAGGAATTTCCGTATCCAATAAGTCCTCCAAAAGAAAATTTTTGGTCCATTTCTTTTAAATTTATGTCCGGGTCCAAAACAATACAGGTACAAAGAAATAAATTTTTTCTTTTTGTATTTGATGAGAAACCTTGCCTAATAATCTCAAAAACTCTTAGAATTTCATTCAATTTCTGTACGTTCATTTTCTACAGTGCATTCGTCAATAATGATACAAGATTTTTTGAAGGTCTCTACATAACCTAGTAATGAAGGAAGCTTATCAAGTAATTTATCATATTCTTCTCTTTGTAGTTGTAAAGATTGATTATTTTTCCATTGATTTCCATTTCTACGAAATTCTACAAGATCTATTTTTTTGGTATCAGATCGGTACCCTATGTGAATTTTTCTTCTACCATTATGCAGAGTCCACTCAAAGTGAGATATTTGTGAGTCTACGTCCAAAATCTGCAAGTTTGCTAAATTTTGAGATTCTATAATTGTTAGTGAAATTTTTTGGGACTTTTCTTCTAGAACAATATGAAAAAGTCCCAATTTATTGTGAAGTTTTAAGAGTAAATTTCTTGAAAAAACCAATATTCCAACTCATACTGTTCAACACCAATACTAAATGAAAAATGATTTTGAGGATAAATTGTTAAATTACAAGACAAAAACATAAATAACACAAATTATTGTACATTACAGTTCTCAACAAACATAAAGTCTCCCAAAGTTTGGGACAGTTCTTTGAATTCGTTCAAAGTATAGTTGACATAGGCAACTTGTTTCATTGCTTCATTCTCTTTTGCGGTGAACAGTCGAATCTGAATGTAGGGAGGTTTGTTAATTTTGTACCTCTTGATCGTGACACAAACTTGTCTTCTATTGTATGTTGCTATGTCATACACTTTGTTGCAGTTGGCAAGCTCCTGATCCATAGTTGACTCTTTGTCAGAAGTGAGTTCCAATATAGGAACGAGTCCAAGGTTTTCAGCATCGTGAATAACAGTATTTCTAATTGCTGAGATTGCTTCTCCTTCTTTTTCACCGATATAGACTTGCTGTCTTTTTTCGAGTTGTCCCAACTCATTTTTCTTGCAAAATTGAAAGCAGGGTTCAAAATAAATTTTCCCTTTGTAGGATTTTTGGGACCAAGCAAATCTCCCAATTCTTGTTTGATTTTTTGAGAATTCAATGTAATTGGGACTTGTGTCTTTTCTTGAGAACATTTTTGAAGAACAAACTGACCAGATGAAGAGAAATGAGAGAAATGATTTTGAGATTAAATGACATTGAAAGTAAACAAAATGAGTCATGCACTGAACCATAAAAGGAAATAGAATTATAATTGGAATTTTTGAGGGAAATTTCCAAATATGGAATTGTGTAGGTGTTAGTGTTCCTATATAAATCCACAATTCTCAGCAAAAATCATTGTTTCAGATGGCTGCAGCTATATGTCAAGCTCTTCCCAGCTTTTATTCAGAGTATTGTCAAAAATCGCTATTTATTTCCGTTTCCAGTGATTTTTACGAAAAATATATAGTAACCAATAATTTTTGTGTCTCAACCCACAATTCTTACTGTTCTTTGGAAAATTGTAAGTTCCAAATACTTCTGATTCGTTCATCTTTCGATCAAATTTTGCAACGATTGGGTAATTTTCATTTCACATACCAAATTATCAATTGTCTTTACACTCTGTACAAATACAAATTTTATTCGAATGTTATTTCATCAACTGGCGAAGTTTTCAATCAACTTGACCGCGCTGTTCATCACAATTTGAAATGGAAAGGAGCAGAAAAAATGCCAAGTGTTGCAAAGAAAAGACTGTTACGCAAAAAATTCAAACGCCACTATTTATGTTCTAACCAGAAACTAGCTTCCACACAAACTATTGGTTCAGCTTTTCTAGAAAGAGTTCGTAAAGTACAAAACTCAAAATATGAACATGATTTGTTAAAAATAATTGACTGTTTTATTGATGGTTATGGATTTGTAAATAGTGATCATGTCAATTTTTCAATAAAAAACTTCTGATATTCCATCTATTTTCTCTCATATGTTTACAAAATTAACCATTGATTACCGAAAAAAATCACCGTTGTCAAAAACATTTGCAAAAAAATTTTCAAACATGTAAGAAAGGTGTTATATTTCTTTTGATTTTCAAAAAGTTGCAAAAAACATTTCAATTTTTTTAACAAGTTGTAAAAAGTGTTTCAATTTTTTTGACATAATGCGAAAAGTGTTTCAACTTTTTTTGAGAAGATGCGAAAAGTGTTTTACTTTTTTTAACAAGATGCAAAAAGTGTTTCACTTTTTCACTACAAATAAGAAAAATGTTTCAATTTTTTCGACAAAATGCGAAAAGTGTTTTACTTTTTTCGATAAAATGCGAAAAGTCTTTCAATTTTTTGACAAAATGCGAAAAGTGGTTTACTTTTTTCGACAAAATGCGAAAAGTGTTTTACTTTTTTCTACAAAAGGCTAAAAGTGTGTACAAGATGCAATATCGATTAGGTAACTTTTTACTTGTGTACAGTTTTTCTAGTGTTTTTCCGAATTTTTGTGCAACAATTAATCAAATTTTTTAACATCTGTGCGAGTTCGGAGCACCTAACTAAGTTCTAATTGTTTTTCAATGGTTTACCTTGAACCTCTCATCTATTCTCATAATTAAAATGAAATTGAAGAAATTAATTACAGAAAACGAAGTCAAAACCAAACAACCTTTATTTACAAAAACATTTAATCAAAGAGCTGTCGAGCAGCAGAAGAGTTTTGGAGGTTCTCTATAGAATGCAGAGCTGGACGAGGTTCCATTGCTGGTGGTTGTTGTGGAGGAGTTTTTTGAGGAGTCATTGCTTCTGAGAATCCCTCATCTTCATCTATTGTGATGGGGTTTTCGACTGATCCTTCCTCCTCCCAAGGAAAGAGGAAGTCGTCGACTGGTTGAGCCACAAATCTTGAGTCCGGAATCTCGGGATAACTCATTCCCACATGATCAGAAACTTCCCCCATCATTTGCATTGTTCCAAGTTGGTTCTCTGTGATGGGAACTTGCATCATATGATGTTCGTTGAAATCCCTTCGCATCACTTCCACCATGTGCCAGACTTGGATTGGGATATCCATTCGTGCCAGAAAAACTCCAGAGACTGTTTCTCGCACTTGAATTTGTACTAGATCAGGTGAAAATTCTACAGAGTACATGAGGTTGCTGTTTTGCACTCAGAAGATCATTTTGAGCAATAAATTGAGTACAAGAGTAAAAATAAGAAAGAGTTGAGAGAGGGGTAGATGACGGAAGATAAGTTGAAATTAGGATGTTTAGAGCTGAGAGAGGAGGTAGTTGACGGTAGTTAATGTGAAACTGATTTTTAGTTAAGAGAGAGGGGTACCTTCAACTCGACTGTGTGGGTTTAACCAATCAGAATTGATTTTCCTTATTTGGATTGTAGTCGTGTCCAATCAGATTTCAGCTTCCTTTTATGGGATTCTTGGATAAAAGTCGTATCCAATCGGAAACAAAGCTCCATTTTGGATTTTGTCGTTTCCAATCACAAAAACGTTCAATTTTGTTCTAGTTGTCGTATCCAATCAGAAGACCCTTTTAAGGACTTAAATTTTCCAAATAGGTAAAAATGTACACAAAAGCAATTGCAAAAATAAATGACCAAAAGTTGTTTGCAGTAAAAATAAGAAATATTGCTGATATAAGTAACAAAAGAAAGAAAAGTAATAAAAGTAACATCTCTGCAACTTTTTTCATCAATTTAATTGATTTTTTTGTATGTAATCAATGAGAAATTGTTGATTTTTGAGTAGATAGTCAAGTTATTTGATTTTGATGTAAATTTGGGACGATAACTCAAAGTTGACGAATTTTTCAAAGCAGACTTCTGGAAATCTGATTCCAAACCGAATCAAGCAGGATTTTGAACTTTGAAAATCTTTAAAGAAATGAAGGAATAAAGAACTTTGCTGAGGTGTTTTTACAAATTTGGGTTTTGGATAGGGGATAAAAAAAGTTTTTGATATATTATCGTACAATTTTTCGATCAATTTCAAATTCTCGAGAATAAACAAAATTTCTTTCCTTGTGAGGTGTAATTCAGCCGTAAGTTTAAAATTTGATACGCAATATGTGAATCAAAAGTAAACTCTTGATTGAGTAAGTTTCTCTGAAGAGACCTTTACTTAGTCGGATAACTCTATTTTGTACAATAAAGACGTCCAAAAAATTATGAAAAATGTAAGAGTCAACATCTATTTCATCAATAAGAAAATCAATTGGAATTTTTTCTTTTTTCTTATAAAGTAACTCGAGGAAGCTCAAATGTTTTTTGATAGACATTTTTCAAATAATGACTAAGGTTTTTTAAAAAAAATAAACAATTCACTTTTAGAAAATGCTGAATTCTGATTGGTTGATTTCCAACAAACAGTGTTACTAAAAAAATACTCAATTCTGATTAGTTGATTTTCTCTAATAAAAAGCAAAAAAAACTTATTTCATTCTGATTTTCTTTTACGTTAAAAGCAACTGCTCTATACTTTGATTAACTACTTGAAATAAATTTCAAATATTTTTAACAATTCAAAGTAAGTAAAAATTTTTTTACTAAATTTTTTGGAACATTTCAAATCTCCCAATTTGATATGTACCAAGTACTAACAGCTTTACATTAATGCCTAAAAATTCCCCCATTTTTAGATGCCGTCGCTGAATAGAAACGAGAAAGTGCAGTGTGGGGATTGTGGAAACATGTATGTTTGTCAACATGCGGCTCGACACTGCAAAAGCTGTCAAGCAGGGATTATTTATTGTCCTGATTGTAAGTATTTCACTTACAATAAACAAGAAATGAATTATCACGTGGCCAAAAAACATGCTCCATCAACTTCCGTGCAATCAACGGTTTGCTCGTCTTGTGATCAGGAGTTTCCGAGTTACTACTCTCTCCAACAACATCGGAGAAAAGAACATGGGGCGAAACAACGGAAACCAAGTGATACGGTGGCAGACTTGAACAAGATTGTGGAGGGGGAAGGGGAAGATGGAGTGAAACTCAAAGAGGAGTTGAGTGCTTGTCAGCATTTCTTGGTGGACACTGAGATGGAGAATGGGATGCATAAGGTTTTTAACTTTCAAATGTCAAAGTTAGATACCAAGATTATCAACGAGAAGCTTGAAGAAGTCTTCAACAAGCTATATTCCGCTGCAAAAATCAATATTGCTCTTGGATTTGTTCTCCGTAATGTCGAAACGGGAGAATATCGGTATTATTATGCACACGAAAACAATACTTTGTTCGAAAAATTGCATTTACTGTGAACTAAAGCGGATTTGATTACAATCCAGGGAAAAGTTGAAAAGTTTGATATCGTTGAGAAATGCACCCAAGAACGTCAGAACACAAAGTGGAGGTTCAAGTTGATCACAAATGTTACTATTTTTGCTGCACTACTGAAAAAAATCCCAATGGGATGTCCAGACTCTGTGTTGCTTGAACCTTTACTACGACATACGCAAGTAAACTGTCTTTTATCGGACAAAGATAAACAACCATACAAAGATCATATTTGTCTTTTCCGTGCGTTAACAATGTATTTGCATGGTCCTAGTAACCTCGATGCTCATACATCTCAGCTGTTTACAGAGTTTATATCAAAATCTGGATACGATCCGAAGAATTTTCGTGGAGTGTCAATCGATGATTTACCTGTTGTAGAGGGAATAGTTGAACGAAACATATTCATTTACGATTTTGATATTCAAGAAGGAGAATATGTTGGAGAATTAGCCAGGCGAAGTATTGAAAAATTTGAAAAAACGGTCAAATTGTTAAGATTCAACAACCATATTATTCACACGAATGATATTGATTCCTTCTTCAAGTGTTTTCGATGTCCTAGCTGTGACTGTTTCTTCAACAGATCAGACAACTTCAACCGACATCTTCTAACTTGTAAAGATCGAGTGCGACATATTTATCCCAAAAATGCGTACACACTACGGGAAACAATATTCGAGAATTTGGATGGCTTCAACATTCCCTACACTGAAGATCAGAAATTGTTTAGCAATGTTGCAGTTTTTGACTTCGAATCGATTTGTGTTCCCACAGAAGAATTGAAAGAAACTGAAACAACTACTTGGATTGGAAAACATGTCCCTATTTCCGTAACAATATCTTCGAATCTGCAAGATGCTCCAATTTTCTTGTGTGAAAAAGATCCAGAACTTCTAATAATTTCTTTTGTTTCCAGCTTGGAACTTCTGGCTGAAAAAAGTAAACTACAAATGAGATCCAAATTTCAAGAAATCGAAAACACTGTCAATGATCGAGTCAAAAAGATCTTTGATAAGCTTAATGCTAGAACTTTAACTAAAAGACTAGAAGTCTTCGATTATGAAGATGAATGTGTTGAGGATGGCGACGAAGATGACATGTCGACACAATTCTTGAGAATTCAAAAAAATCAGTTGATCGACTTGAAACAGCATTTAGAGCGCTATGTTAATACCTTACCGGTGTTCGGTTTCAATAGCGGCAGATACGATCTGAACCTTATCAAATCTTATTTGATTCCATACCTTATATGTGATAAAGAAATCGAACCAACAGTCATTAAAAAAGCAAATGACTTCATATCATTCAAATTTGGAGATGTTCAGTTTTTGGACATAATGAAATTTCTTGGAGGGGCAACAACATTGGATTCATTTCTGAAAGCCTATAAAGCAAGTGAGACCAAAGGTTTTTTCCCTTACGAATGGTTTGACAATCCAGACAAGCTTGACTGTACGGAGTTGCCTCCATATGAAACCTTTTTCAGCAAACTGAGAGACCACAACCCTCTCGAGAAAGATTTCAACGATTACCAGAAACTGGTTAATGGAGGACTTGATCAACAAAGTGTGCTGAAAAAGTTGCGTATTCAATCAATTCCACCAACAGGTTTTGAAAATTACTCGTATTTGAAAAACATCTGGGAACAACAAAGCATGATTACTTTCAAAGACTTCTTACGATGGTACAACAACAAAGATGTTGTTCCTACTCTTGAAGCTATGCAAAAAACGATAGAGTTTTACCATGATAAGGGAATTGACATGCTGAAACTGGGATGCACGCTTCCAAATCTTGCAAATATCTGCTTACACAAGTCGACAAATCACAAATTTTACCCATTCTTTGAAGGAGATAAAGATTTATGTGAGAAAATTAGAGAAGAAATGACTGGTGGTCCATCAATAGTTTTTACGCGAAAAGCTGTTGTCGATCAAACTTATATTCGTAACTCGTCAAATATTTGTAAGACAATTGTTGGAATTGACGCTAGCCAGTTATATCCATTCTCAATGTGTCAAGAGATGCCAACCGGATTTTACACAAGATGGGAGTATGACTCTGAAACTGATCGTTTTAAAGCCAGAAATAACAGAACAAGAAATTTTGAGAACATGGTTATGTCGTTTTATCAAGAATTGAGACCAGAGTGTAAAATTCAGAGTTTTTACACAACCGGAAAGCAGAAAAAAATTGACTGTTTTCTTGTTGATGGTTACTGTGATCACTGTAAAACAGTATTTGAAGCTATGGGTTGCTACTATCATTTCTGCTTATGTCAGGAAACCCGTCCATCATTGTCAGAACAAGATATTGAAAGGGGAAACAAGAAGCGAGAAATGGATAAGTTGAGACGAGAGTATATAAAAGAAAGAGGTTACAAAATTCAGGAAATGTGGGAGTGTGAGTGGTGGAAGCATTTTAAAACAGATTTGTCAATCAAGAAGCATGTCAAGACAAATTTTCCTTACAAAAGACCTCTGTCTACTGATTCTTTACTTGAAAAAATAAAGAACAGATCTCTTTTTGGTTATGTGCAATGCAATTAATAGTTCCTGACGAGTTGAAGCCTACATTTTCAAATTTTCCTCCAATATTCAAAAACATTGACGTCTCCCGAAACGATATTGGAGAATACATGAAAAACTATGCCGAAGAAAACGATTTGCTGAAAAACCCACAACGAATGTTGATTTTCAGTTTTAAATTAGAAAATGGTACAATCATCACTCCTCTTCTTAACTTCTATCTAAGTCTTGGACTTCAATGTACAAAAATTTATCGATTTGTTGAGTACACACCTAGGAAATGTTTCAACAAATTTGTTGAATCTGTTGTTGATGATCGACGAGAATGAGACGAGAATCCACATTCTGGAGTTGTTGCTGAGACGATGAAGCTTCTCGGTAACAGTTCGTACGGTTATCAAATTATGGACAGATCCAGACACACGATAACCAAATATCTCGGCGATGAGAAGACACACAAAGCAATAAATGAGAAGTTTTTCAAGCGATTGAATATTGTGAAAAAGAACTTATATGAAGTAGAACTATTGAAGTCAACAATTGAACATAGAGAACCAATTATTGTAGGTTTTTTCATTCTTCAATACGCCAAACTTAGAATGTTGGAGTTATACTACAACTTCTTCCACAAGTATTGCGATGAGAATAAATTCGAGGAGTTGGAGATGGATACGGACTCTTTGTATCTAGCATTAGCAGAAGATAACCTGGACGATTGTATATTACCAAAGAAGAAAGCTCAGTGGACACTTAATCGTCGAAATGATTGTAGAGATGACTTTATAGCTGATGCAGATAAGAATTTTTTTCCACGTACATGCTGCGCTGTTCACAAAAAGCATGACAAATGAGAACCTGGATTATTCAAAGAAGAATTTCGCTGTACTGAAATGTTGTGCCTGTGCAGCAAGACGTATTGCTGCTATGATAGTAAGAGCGACAAATTCAAATTTAGCAGCAAAGGACTCAACAAAAGAACGCTAGAAGACAATGGGGATAGACCAAGGTCTAAATACAGACGAGTTCTTGACGAAGCTGGTAATTTGAAGTCGACCAATCGCGGATTCAAAACCTCCAACCATTTAGTTGGAACATATGAACAAACTAAAAAAGGACTCAGTTACTTTTACCCGAAAAGGGAGGTACTTAATGACGGAATACATACTAAGCCCTTGAATTTGTAAGTTTATTCTATAAACTGTAGTAAAATTTCATACCATACAATGATTTATATGTTCTTCAACTTTTCAACTGTAATATAACAATTTACAGTAATTTAATTTTTTTTCTGAAAAACTTTATTTCTTCTTTGAAGCTTCAGTTAGGTTTCAGCATAGTTTCAGACACTTTCAATTTAAACTCTAATGGTTTAAAACAAAATAAAAATCATATCTTAATACAATGAAAAAATCTATAACCTATCGCATTGGTGTAGAGAATCTTAAAAAATGGTAAGATCGGGCGCCAAAATTTTTTCTAAAACTTACCATCTGAAACCTACCATCTTAATACATGGGAAACCTATTCCCTACCTTAATACATTGGAAATCTATTCCCTATCTTAATACATAGCTTGGAGACCGAATATTCTATTGAATTTTTTTGATGATTCCTAACCCTGACTTGTTGTAATACACGGCCTGAGAACAGTTTGTAATAATAGGTACCACATACCTAGTATAGCAATTTATTTCAGCTTTGATGCTTTTTTTTGATGATAATTCCTTCTCAAGAAACATAGGAACCTTTTTGCTATCAAACAAAAGGGGTAGAACTGTCGAGCTAAAGGGCTAGAATGCGAAGCTTGCTTGATTTGGTTCCACTTAGGTTGTTGTAACAAATTGGAGTCATACGGATGATATAGTTTTTTTGTAATTCATACGGATGATATAGTTAGAACTGTGAGGGGCGATCCTTGGATAGTCCTCGTTGCTGCCAATAAGTTGCACCCAAGTTTGCAGTTCACTATAGAAGAATTTGATAACAACGGTTATTTAGCATTTTGGATTTAAATGTAGAGGTGGACTGACAAAAACGGGTCGAAAAACACACAGATACCTGTATCATTCTTAGTTTTAAAGGGTGCTCATTTTGCAGTTCAAAAAACTGTTGTTGGAGGGACAGTGCATCGGTCATGCAATATTGAGGGAAAGAAAACTTAGAGGTTACGGCATAAAAACAGAGTAATCATGAATGGTTGAAAGACTCAACCCTCTTTTTTCAATGCAATATTGAGGTAATTCATTGCAGCTGTTAGCTGCAAAGATGCAGCAAATAACTAAACACAAAAAATTTTCTCAAAAAGAAAGTTTGAAACATGATTGCCATCCCTCAAAAATTCCTTTGCACGTGATATGAGCTTCAAAATGGTGTATAATCTTAAATGCAGTGGATATATTTTCTTCTATGTCGGACACACAGTGCAATTTTTAGCCACAAGGAATTTTAAACAACGCAAAAAGGATTCCCAAAAAGGACAGTTTTTTCTAGAGTGAAGTAAAGAGGTAGGCGGTACTGCTAGGCTGAATTCACAGACTATAGTAACAAATGGCAACAATCATAGGCTACTCACATTACAGGCTTTGTTTATTCCGAGAGAAAGTCCAAAAACCAACACGAGCGATGAATTTAGGAGCCGGGTACTTACGCATAAATTGTAGTCCTTGTATAACATGGCGAAAATTCATAAAACTGACGTGTTAGAATCGAAACTTGTCCCTAAATGAAGTGTTATAACAAGTAAAGAACAATGAACTGAAAAAAAACATCGAAATTTGCAGGAAAATATTTGTAACTTTCGCCCGGAAGTATATATCGACGGGAAAAAAGCTAGGTTGTGAAGCGACTTGCTAGCGTCTAAACACAGCTCTACATGGTTTGTTCTTCATGTGGTCCTTTAAAATTGGGGCGACAAAATCATCACTGTTTTTGGGCTATCGGCCGGAACGCGCAGATTAACTTACTTACATGCAAAATAGTGAGCTCGAGGCTGGGTCTCAGTATCCCAAGACGACGAGGTCACTCCTAAAAACAGGGCTGTTACTTATTTATTATATTACTATTGTTTTTGTTCAGTATAAGTCATCATCTCTATTGAAGATGGATCAACCCTTTCTCTCAACTCCTAGCTTCTCATAGTCTGAAAATGAATTCGATGTTAATTAAATTCAATTCCAGGAAGCTAAAAGCAGGAAGGACATTCCAGGAAGCTAAAAGTTGTTGAAATAGAGTTATAGTTTCCTTCCTGAGACCCTTCCGGAATCTGGAATCCGGATGAAGAGCGGTCTTAACTCCTTTCCGGAAAGCTGATAAAATTGTCCAAATACCCTTACTATTTCTCGGGAAGTTTTCGGTACTGATTGTACAGCTACAACCGTTACAATTCGGATGCTTCTGTTCACGTCGCCAACTATAAACTTTCGTTCGC
The DNA here is from genome assembly GCF_963678635.1 of Symsagittifera roscoffensis. Classification (NCBI taxonomy): domain Eukaryota; kingdom Metazoa; phylum Xenacoelomorpha; order Acoela; family Convolutidae; genus Symsagittifera; species Symsagittifera roscoffensis. Next base: position 7,901,526 of record NC_087065.1, on the reverse strand, counting down.
TGTTATTTTCTCTTACGTCTTCTCTGTATCAGCGAATATTGTTCTTCTGTTTTCTCACCTTTTCAATTGTAGCAAAATTTCAAGGTCGTGACGCGTCTTTATTTCCAAACAAGTTTTTCAATTTTATTTCGTCACTTTTAAGTGACCTCTCCTGACTCGTCAAATCGTACAATTAGTACAAATAATCTACCAAAACTGTCAATCTTCCCAGTCTACGGTCACAATAAAATTTCGAGGTTGCCATGCAGTTTCGCGCCATTCTGGTCGAATGTCACATACTCCCGGACAGCCCGGTCAATGTCCTCATTGGGTCTCGACGCTGTCATTAAAATGGTACAGTGCCATCGAACAGAATTTACAACAAGCATGATATCACTTTTATCTAAGTCACATCGACTCACTGCAGAATACAAATGGCATCATACTACACTATTATAGCCTTCTCAATTTTTTCTCTAATCTGCAGTTTTGAGGATATGGTTCAAGATAAAACATTTTTTCCAACTTTAGTGCCATTACCCCAATTTAAATTTTTTCTCCTAGGTTTAACGCACTGTACACTGTGCTGTGCTTCGACATATGCTTTTTGGCATACTCGTGCAATCATGCAGTCAAATTGGCTCTTAATCATGGCATCAGTAGTCTTCTGGCCCATATCTTCTTCACTTCCATCGGAATGTTCAAAAAAATCTAAATGCACTTTGTCTCAAAAAAATCTAAATGTCTTAGACAGTCAAGGTCCTCCAGCTGTTCATTCGTCGGTGTCTCTTGTCAATTGTTCTCCTTTACATGAGCTTCCGGCCATCCAATTACCATCATAACTTCAAGTATCACTATCGTTATGGGCTGTGATGAATCTGGAAAACCCATTGAGTGCAGCTCTCCAGTGTCCCAGATCAACACCAGAATACTGCGTTCGGGATACCACCATATTTGCAGTAAGCAACGGCATGGGTCTCATCATGCGTCAAAATGATGCTCCTCCTATTACACTTTCCCGACGCTCAAATCAGTGGTTCTACTTCCACCATTACTCGGTGGATTTCGTACTTTTTGTCTACTGCATTATAATCTGTCGCTGTTGATCCTCTTTGTTTCTGTCTTTTAAAGTCACTTAAGTTCCCACTAGCATATCCCATGAAATTTTTTCCCAGTATCGGCTCTAACTCGTCTTTGGTTGTTCCCGAAACTGCTGCGAACATCTTACACAGCAACTCGTAAGAATTTTCCGACATTCTTGCTAATCTGACACATTTCGGCCCTGAGAAGGCTTGATCCACGATCGTCCTCGTACTCTTCACATCCACCGCTACCAAGTGTACTGGGTATCGTCTTTTGCACATCGGAGCCAACGTCGATCCTACTAGATATCGCGCTCCCGACGGTCTGCGATAAGTTTCACTCTGCCTGATTTTAATTTCTGCTTCTATCGGTTCTCTCCGTTTTCCAATATACTTCTGTTCGGTTTGCAACACTCCCGCAACCATCTCATGCTTTTCTTCTAGAATCAGTAGTGAATCTATTGAACCAAACATGCTGTAGAATCCTAGTGTAGTCACTCGATTCATCTCAGTTCCTTCGTAAAATCTGCAATCAATTCTGTTTCCGTTTTTGCTTTCATTATTATATTCCCAAACAGTACTGTCAATTGCTTGTGTTGCTCTGCCAATGTCTTTAGGCAATCGAGACCTCCACACATATGACTTTCCAGTCCACAGAGTTTCGCTAGACAGCTACCAGGCGCAACCCAGTGCTCTGGTGACCAGCGAGGTAACTCCACATTGTTTTCTCTGTTGCTCTTGGAGGCTGTTGTCATCAAGTTATAGATGATGTTCAGGTCATGCAAGTTACAGTCAGAATTTAACTCCCTTTGCACATCCTGTGTCGCACGCAATATCGAATCAGCATTAGGACTCGGAAACCATGATGGTTTCACCACCATTAGGCTTGTTCTCAGTAATTCATCCGAGGATCTTAACCCAAATTCCACTCGGTTATCAGATTTTGGCATTGAAGGTGCAGTCACCTTTTCTTCCAAGATAAGCCCCAATTTAGCCTGCTGATTGGCAGCGCTCTTTATCGTTGCAATTCTTGACAGCCAGAATCTTAGCAACACCGCTTGTTCGTAGTCAAAGAAACAATCACGCATGTCTTCATTGATGAAAAGGTTGTATGCCATCCCTACGACTCCAGACACGTAATTATACGATTTCTTCCTAATCGGTCCGCAATACTTGCTGGACTTCGTTAGTGCTCCCATTGATTTTTTTGTGAGACTCAGCTCTTTATTTGAGAGTCTGCGTAATTCATCGATCTTCTTCATTGGTTCCAGTTCTACAGGCTCCTTCATATTTACTTGCATCGGTTTGCTCTGATGTGTATCTAACAGCGCTTGTGAGAGCAAGGTTTTCGCTCGATCACTATCTTCTCTCAGCATCTTGGCACAAGTATTCAATGCTGGCACCGATATTTGTTCTATCATGAATCGGACGAAACAGAGAGCGTCTTTCCGTTTCGCACACGCTACTGCCGCTCCTTCTTGGGTCCTCATGAGGTCTTTCAAACTTGTCATCAAAAGCACCTTCTCTTCCTTTGATCTTTTCATTTCTTCTATTGTCATATGCTTCTATTGTCAATCCAGTCGTGCACCAAGCGAACCTAAGTTGCAGATCTGTTCTGACGTTAGGTACCGCTATCAGAGCATGTATCTTCGGAGTGGTTCTCATCTCTTCTTCAAATTGACGTAATACCACCGCTCTCCACGGTAAACTCACCAACTGGTCTATCGTTTCTGCGTGCATCTCAGAGGAGACCAACGTTCCGTATGCCTTCTGTTTCAGCTTTGTGTCTTGTACCATCTCCTCTAGATAACATTCCATGGTACTTTTGTTTTCTAGACTGATTAGGTGTCCGCTATCCGAGTTTCTGTACTTCATCATCTCCATGTATCCACCAGCGGGCTCGTCGATCAAGCAGGTTTCCGATACTGTCAATCGATTATGCTCCACTGGGATTAGCTGTCCAATGACGCTTCCCTTTCCACGGTTCATGCAAGATGGTCTAAAATCTCGTAGGGCACTTTGTTCCCACTGGCTAAGTATTTCCATCTCTAATGTCGTTCCAGTCAGAGTGCGGTCACTCCTCTTGGTTTTATAACTGGCTGATCTCAATCCTGCCACGAGGATGGGTGGCACCATCGTTACATCGGTCAATTTTCAATCTGTGCCCGGCAATCGGTTACGCCTTGCCCCATATCCATGATTTCTACAATACGCTTTTGCTTGGCTGAGTTGACAGCTTTTAATGAGAGTTCATAGTCCACTTTTGCCTTCCCAGTTTTTCTTAAGGCCACTTTGCAGCCAAGTTTTATCTTCATGTCGTTGATTTTGTCAATCACCATTTTCGATCGTATCGTGCCTTTTCGAGTTCTAGACAGGAATACTACTTCATTGCTGCCTTCTTGCTGCGTTGCTTTTATGGTAGATTAACTTCAATCTCTTCACTGGCCGAATCGATCAACAACTCGCTCAATCCCCCTTCGCATTCATCCAATTTATCGAGGATCTCTTGCATCAGAGGTCTGTTGAGACCTGTTTTAAACACTGACTGGGTCCCGTAGCACTGAACAACCGTCCAGACCTCTTCCATGAAGGCAACTCTGTCCATATAACACCATGTACTCCTCTCATGGTCTCTCTGGTGAACTTCCCACTCTTCTTCTGGCAATGATCCCAAGAAAGGTACTCGGGCAGTGCCTTCTAATCTCCTCCTCCGAGGAGATTCCATCAAAAGTTTCGTTTCGGTAGTTTTCAACTTACCAGGAGAGCTGCTCTCCGGCAAATTTTGGTTTATATTCATGAAGGCTGCCGGAGGTTCCAGAGTGGAAGTTTCATCTTCTGCTGGCTCAGTCGTCCCTTCTAACGTTTCTGTCCGATCTCAAAGTCGTCTAAGAAATTGAAGTCTAAGCTGGACACTCCACCTGTCGAAGCCTTATCGTCGTCTTTCCCGCTTGATCTGGATCCTGCTGCATGGGTTCTTCCGATCGACGGTCTTCTCCCTCCTTATCATCTCGCTTCTGATTGCTCCCGGAACCCGAAAATCTTTGCTCCTCACTCCTCGTCTCGCCTGGAAACTTTGGCACAGCTAGCCTGCCAGCTAATTTATCTTCTTCTTCGTGCTTTCTCTTGGTCTCTTCACAGCCGAAGGGTGCTAGTGCAGTCCTAGTCAACAGTTTCCCGCTCATCGCTTATTCTGGTTTCACGCTCATTACGATTAGCTCGACTTCTTGCAAGTCCGCCTTGCCTCTCATGACCGTTTGCGCCAGGTCAATTTCGTACACTCTTCCTCAAATCTTCCAGGTATCGTAGTGGCTGCATTACTCATTCGTCTCATCGTCGACTCATCTGTGTATGCAAACTGCATGTATTGCAGCACGGCAGCATTTCTGCCCACGAAGCACGGGTCCAGCGTTTCAGAGATTTTTGCCATCCTCTTTTCATTAGTCTCAAAGGCTCTTAACCTTGGAGTTTGTACTACGGAATCTGCTCCGAGCAACATCCTTCTGATCAACGGGAATGGAGGTATTTCTTGTGGCAGCTTTCTGTAACCGCCCGGTCCTTCGTTTCTTCTTTCACTTTTTAGTACGAGGCCACTAAACGAGGAATTCTTGGTGTTTCGCCGTTCGTTTTCTCGTAGGGCCTCAAATTCCAGAGTTTCGGAAACACTTCAATGTACCCTCTCTCTACTTCACCCATTCGGTCGCGGAAATGATCATTAAAATTTATTGCCGTCATCTCTGGCTCTGCTATTTTCGCGATTAAAAAATCTTCACTCATTAACTGGCGCATGTTTTCACACCAATTGAGTGCACTCTTGTCCGCTGCCGAAATGAGGTTCAGGTGCAACACCGACCTTCTATAAGCTTCCACCTTAACCAACGTTACCGCAGGACCGGATATTACTGTCATAAATTCAGTGGTTCCTCTGATCAACGCTAAGGCATCGGTCCTCATCCTCATAGCTAAACTCAAGTTGGTCAATAGAGGCATGCTTCGTTTTCAATCGTCTTGTTTTCTCCTGTTCCAAATCGAGTCTGCTGTAGGCGATACTGAATCAAAGTATGTCTCTGGTCTCCTACTCTAGTCCAGGAGTCCGTGGATCATTTCATATCGAACTTCTTTACGTTTTCTCTCATTTGCTGGGGTTACAGGTCAAATTCATCAGCCCTCCCAAGTTTCCATGCGTGATCGCGATCAACGTCAGGAGTTCGTCCAGCCGTAGATTCTTTACTCCCTCGGTGAGCGGTACCACCGGTCCGTTCACAAAATTTTCTGCTCCGAACGTCTCAATCAATGCCAGGATCACTACTATCGACAATTCAGTAACCGCTTTGAGGAATTTTTTTATCGGGTAACGGGTAGACTTTCGCCAGGAAGGACGCGGTCCATCCTCCTCCCAACTTTTTGAGCATACTGTCGGCCCTGTCGAATCCTTCTTCTCCTCTTATATTCTCAGTCCAGAAAGCTTCAAGAGTTATTTGGAACATCCTATTCACAAATTCGGCTGATTTTTCCTCTGCATTTTCTGCTAAACTTAACTCTTTTACCAGGAAGGCGCGAATCTTTGTGATCATCGCTGGGCCTCGCTCGAAAGCGTACGTATCTGGAACTCCTGTGCAGTTGCTCTTAATCTGGCTGTTCTTCTGTATGACAAATACGCGGGACATTTTCTTCATAGGCATTCCCCTTATCTTCCTGTCAGGGACTTTTGAGGTCTCTGCTGGTTTCGTCGCGGCAGCAGCTCCCGTTTTCTTCAATACTTCCGAAGAGAGCTCCACTCTGCTTGTATCGTCAAACGCTCCATAGGGTGCAGTCACCCCGGAACCTGTCACACTCCTGTTGGCCACAATTCTTCCAGCTGTTTATATCAGCTCTTGCACGGTTTGCTCCACAACTGGATCACCTAGCGTATCACTTGGATCCGGGATTGTTACTCTGCCGACTTCCGTTGTTAGGCTCAGTTCGCTAGGCGTTAGAAGCTCCATCGGGGACTGCCCACGAGGAACATCCCTTGCGGGTATTGTTCTTTCTTCTGCTGTCGTTAAAGCCAGTCGTTCCGATTGCTCCTTATATTCTTGCCTCAAGCGTTATATCTCCTCACCCTGCTTCTTGTTGCAATCCTTGAACAATCTCCCCCACATGTCTCCTTCTTCTTCAGTTCTGAGCAAGGTTTCTTTCACTCGCTCCAGTTCGTCTTTCGTTTCGTTTAGATCTTTCATCGTCTCGTTCGTCTGGACTTCCTCTTCTACTTTCGCCCATTTTTGTGGCACAGCTGCTCTTAGTTGTGAAATAGACGAGGCTGCCTCGCTATTCATTCCCTGATGCATTCTTCTCAATCCAGGCCTAAGCTTGGTCGGGAGAACCATCTCACCTGGTTGGTAGGTCCTGGAACTTCCCAATCCAGGCTTGTTCGCCAAGTCACTTCCTGAGAGAGCCCCGTTTTTCCACCTCATAACCCTCATGTTTTGGCGGTCTAGTACTCCCTGCTGTCCAAAAGCGGCCATCAATAAGACTTCCGTCGGGCGATCCCGACTGTTGTCGGGCCCTAAGATGTTTATGCCAAGTCTTGATCCATCAGCCGGCGATAGATCGCATCTATCACTGGTCCTACATACGCCTCAGCTAGGTCCATAAGTTCTTTCAAGTCGAAGTTATCCACTTCGTATGATTCGGTTTGATTATCAGTTTGCGCAATTGAAATCTGATGAATAATTGAATGATCAATCAAGATCCAGAAAAATTGATTTAAAACAGTCAGATAAAAAGTTCTGATCTTGAAACTTAATAAAATCAGTTCATTTCTAAAATCTTGGAATTTGACCTAAGAATAGACAGTCCAAACTTTGGATCTATTCCTATGATCATCGTTCGGATCTATTCCTATGATCATCGTTCAGTCATTCGTGGTCACTAACCCTTCCATACCCAAGGTGCTAATAACATAACACATAACATATCACATATAACATAGCACATCCTACACTCTACCTACACTCAGCCTATACTCAAATAGTATTTCTTATGTAAATACACTTGTATGTTAGTATCAGAAAAGATTACGTGCATCAATGTATACAGCTCCGGTGGATGCAGTCGTTTACCGGAAGCGAGAGTTCTTTCACCTCCCTTTCCACTAGGAAGTCTCTCAGTCTCGTCAGAGACAGAACCAAGTCTTCAGGATCCCTACGCTGCTTCTCCGTCGCCCTAGTCACCAAGAAGCATCGATAGTTTCCTGGTATTTGCTAAGCCGCCGGAGGCAAGGCTGCTACAACTCCTATTCCTGTTCTTTGCTTCCGCAGAAATTCCATGTTTTTGTAGTCTCTCCTAAAATCTGCTGCTAACGCTGTCCTAAAACTCATGCCCGCTGTGATCGCTATCGCATATGTCCTATTTGTAAGTATAAAATCGCTATCTGTTAGTATTATGCTACTCGAGTATTCATTTGGCAAGTTAAAATATGACTCTACTACTTTCCCTATGTCCGTTTTCTTAGAATTTTCGCCTGCTTCTGCTTCCAGGTCAACTGTTTCTCTTGCTATTTTTAATTTTTTATAAATATTTTTTCAGTGTGGGTAAGTCCTACCCCCAATCCCCGGACAAAAATAACAATCGACGTCCCAGTCGATCGCATACCGGATATTAAGTTGAGTTTGGACGCAGGAATGAGTGATTGCCCTTCCTGGGCTGCCCAGGAATGATCATCCCTGACATCCTTTATGTATTTCTTGCTCTCGCGGTCTACGTCTTGAATCGTGACACTGGTTTCTTTTGGTTCTGATGTCATTTGATTCAACCACTCTAAGACGCGCCAGTTCGTTAATTCTTGTTCGTACGATTGCTGTTGCTCATCATCAAACTCTACCTCAGCTTTAGTCCGATCGTCGATCCAATCCTTGTCTTGATCATCGACGATGTCGATGTCTTGTGACGCTGGTATCTCTTCTAGACCCACCAATTCTCCCACTATTTTTTTCAGGTCTATCCTGTCCACTACGGAATCGTCTCCGTAAGGATTATGTTTCTTTGCAGTTACTCTGTCACTCTGTCTTGTTTGCATTGTAAAGGGTAGATCTGGTTCTATGTTCTTGGGCTCCTCTATCATAAACGGTCCCCTCCACTTCTTCAGGAGTTTCTTCGTTCCTTCCGGCGGAATAACGTTCTGAAGGACCCACACGTAGTCTCCTACTGAATAAGCTTTTGCACGAGCTGCCTTCTCGTCAAATCTTTTCCTCTGCCTCGCCTCGGCTTGTTGCGTATTGCGTTTGCATAAGTCGTTCCTTTCTTATTGGCGTCTAATCACATCCCTAACATAGACTTGTGGTGTTGTTTTCTTTCCTTCATTTTCTGGGTAAAAGAAAGTCAAAGGCAAAGACTTTTCGTGTCCAGTCAACATCATGTGTGGACTAATTCCCTTGGTGGAGTGTTGCGTGCTGTTATAAGCTCCCATCACTTGCGGAAGATATCTGTCCCAATCAGTTATGTATCTGGAAGAATACATACTCAACATCGACACCAGAGTCCGATTTTGCCTCTCTACTAAGCCGTTCGTCTGGGTGTGATACGTCGTTGAACGTCTCATGAGCTCCATGGTAAGTTCTTCTACGAAAGCTGTTCCATTGTCCGATTGGAACATCATCGACATCCAAGCCTCGTGTGACATTCGACCAGAATGTACGAAAATGCTTTTTCGCAATCGAATTTTTATCGATCAGAAAAAAGAACATCCAACTGGGAAGATTGATGATTTTAATGAGTTAGCGACGTTATTCGAACGATTGGACAAATCGGGAAGGGTTAGTTTTAACTGACAATTTTTTATTATTTCGCACACACTAAAACGGTGAAAACACAACAACCAAAGTCGCAGTGGAAACAACTACGAGAAAACGAGAACATATTGAAATTGTATTTTGAGATTGTCAGGAACCATTCCGAGTTGTAACGATTGTGCTGCTACAATCGTTATAACGTAGTACCCGAGAAAAAGGAAGGGTGCGTGCCTGACCTTCCGGAAAGAAATAGGAGTGATATTTCCCCGGATTCCAGAATCCGGAAGGGGTCTCGGGCTCAGAACTAAAACTGTTTTTTATAAATTTTTAGCTTCCTGGTCATGTCCTGAGTTGAATTTAATTAACATCCAGATTCATTTTCAGAGAATGAGAAGCAAGGAGTGAGGGAAAGCGTTGATCCATCTTAAATAGAGATGATAATTTTTATCTACTGAACAAAAACAATAGTAATATAATGAATAGTAGTAGCCCTGTTTTTAGGATTGACCTCGTGGTCTGGGGACACTGATACCCAGCCATGAGCTCACTATTCTTGCATATAATTAAGTTAATTTGAGTGTTTCTACCGAAGCCAGAAGCAGTAACGTTTTGTCGACCCGATGTTAGAAAGACCTTCAAAAGAACTGGCTGTGGCAGAGACGGTGAAAAGCATGTAGAGCTGTGTTTAGACGCTAGCCAGTCGTTTTAGAACCTAGCTTTATTTTCCGTCGATATGTACTTCCGGGCGATTTTTACAAATCCGTACAACGAATACTTCAAGTGTGACATGTTGTTTGAACCAGAATGCAAAAACAGACTTCTTGGAATGTACACGAGGTTTTTCAAACGCGCCACAACGAATCAGATACAGTTACATCCCTTGGCGCAAATTTTGCGAAAGCAAAAACTGTAGAGACCTGAAGAAACTTACACTTATAACTGAAAACTAAACTTTGAACACTGCAATGACTGGGTTTTATGCGAACCCTTGGATTTAATCCCCAAATCCTTTGTTATTATTCTTATGATTTTTATAATGATTATTATGATTATTATTATTTTTTAAGCTTTATTCGCAGATTCTTTTGCATCGAGCCTTCCGTCGCAGCACGAAAAAGACATTAGAGGCCTTTGTAATCGTGTATGGTTGTAAAAGAGGCTAGAATATTCTAAATTTTAATTTTCGAAAATACGATTGCAGACAATCTATCACTGAGAAGTGCGGGAAATGGCCATTTCTGACTAAAAAGTGACAAAAAACACAACAACAACCAAATTAGTGAGAGATAGTCGGACGAGAACGATATAAAAAACGAAGTCTCTTATCGTGACGATCGCGCACGATAAGACAACTAATTGGAGACAACAGACTAAAAGGAGGCTTCAGTGGGGAAGAAGGAAGGAGCAGTACACTTCCGTGCCACAAATTGGGAGTAATAATGACGGTATTACTGAAAAGGCACGGAATTGGAGGCACGGCCCCCCAGAGACAATATATGGTGAAGGACTGTAATAAACTGACTTTTTAGCTACTCTGATGTCCTGAACATTTGAATTAACACCGATGTTATTTGTTATTTTAGAATATGAGTAGCTAAGAAGAGGAAAGGGTCAATTCATATCCAATGGATTTAATATAGAACTGTCACCTAAACCATAGTAAAATAGGATATTCGAGCCGTGTTTTTAATAGCAATCATTTAGTTTCGGGATCCGAGACCCAGCTATGTGGTTGTCTTCGCATGTAAACGGAAGCTGATTAAAAGTCGTTTGACTGATGGCCTGAAAATAGTTTTTTTAACTTAGCAGACCAGAAAACTGGCTAGTTCGAGACGGTGAAAAACGAAAAGAAATTAGTTAGCTGACGCCGGCCAGTCGTCTATAGGTACTTTTTCTACGCTACATCACTGTGTATTACTTGGGCGAATGTTACACCAAAAAAACTGGCTTTGGCAGAGACGGTGAAAAGCATGTAGAGCTGTGTTTAGACGCTAGACAGTCGTTTTAGAACCTAGCTTTATTTTCCGTCGATATGAACTTCCGGGCGAATGTTACATCAACATAACAATATAAAACAGAATATCAAGAAATATTAATTAGGTACTCACATACCGACACGACCTCTAGAATCGAGTAACTAAACTATAAAGCAACTCTAGAATTGATTGGGTAATTAAGTTTATTTCGAGAAATTTGTAATGAATAAGCTTTAGCTCAAGAAATAAGTTTTGGTCTGGACCATTGGGCAACTTCGGTTGTCCACCTTTCTACCGAAGATTCACTCTGGTCCACTCGAATTTACACTCCCTCCACTCGCGATTACTTTCTGTCTCCTGCCAAGAATTAGACAGTTCTACTCTCTTTCTGATATTTTCAGTTGTCGCCAGAAACTTGAACATGATATGCTCAATTCGATTTTTTGAAAAATTGCATTTCGCTCCAAAATCAAGACTAAACATCTTCTCAAGGTCAAATTTCCAAATATGACCGACTGGCACAAGGGAAAACGATCTCGTGGATTTTCTTCACAAGCCATAGCCATATCTCCTATAAAAACAAACTCGTAAAACCTAACATCCTTCCTTTGTCTCTATACCAAGAGCTTCATGTTGGACTGCTGTTTGCAAAAATACTAGCTAGAGAAGTTGACATCGACTGGCAAAGCCATGTAAGCATCACTGACGTTGGAAATCAAAGAGCTCAAATGACACGAAAATTTGTCTGCAAACAAATACGTCTGAAGAATGGCGAGTCGGTTTTCTGGTTTGGGGCTTGTCGTCGTGCTAATTGTGACATTCGACCAGAATGTACGAAAATGCAGTTGCGAATTCGAATTTTTATCGACCAGAAAAAGAACAGCTAACCTGGAAGATTGATGGTTTTAACAGATTAGTGACGTTATTTGAACGACTAGACAAATCAGGAAGGGTTTGTTTTAACTGACATAATAATTTTAAAAAATTCGAATTGTGACGTCACATTTCTGAGAAATGCTGAAACGGCTATTTTGGGACAGAAAAACGAAGAAAAACTGAACAACAATAGTTGCAGTAAAAACAACTACGAAAAAATAACTATAGATTGAAGTTATAACTTGAAATTATCAGAAACCGCTCCGAGTTGTAAAGATTGTGCCATTACAATCGTTACCGAGCAATTCACACGAACGAGGAAGGGTATTGGGACGAAGTATTCAGCCTTCCTAAAAGAAATAAGGACGTTATTTCCCCGGAATCCAGAATCCGGAGGGGTCTCGGGACCAGAACTCAAAATGTTTCATTTGAACGTTTATTTTCCTGGTCATGTCTTGAGTTGAATTTAATTAACATCCCGATTCATTTTCAGAAAATGAGAAGCTAGGAGTTGAGAGAAAGGCTTGATCCATCTTCAATAGAGATGATGATTTATACTGAACAAAAACAATAGTAATATAATAAATAAGTAACAGCCCTGTTTTTAGGAGTGACCTCGTGGTCTGGGGATACTGAGACCCAGCCATGAGCTCACTATTTTGCATATAATTAAGTTAATTTGGCGTTCTGGTCGAAGCTGGAAAGCAGTAACGTTTTGTCGACCCGATGTTAGGAAAACCACCAGAAGAACTGGCTTTGGCAGAGACAGTGAAAAGCATGTAGGACTGTGTTCAGACGCTAGCCAGTCGTTTTAGAACCTAGCTTTATTTTCCGTCGATATGTACTTCCGGGCGAATGTTACATAGATGTTTTTATGGCGCTCCTGGGTGTTATTATTTTTTAACATCATGACCGGCAGAACCGTTAACGAGCACTCCACGCCGAGCTTATGCTCAAAACAACGCCCTAAAAATCGGGGCGGAAGGGTAGTTCGGAACGCGGAAGCCTTCTGGATTCCCGTGAATAGCTTTTTAACCTAGTTAAGACCGAAAACTCACGAACCAGGAAGGGTGGGGGGATTCGCAGTCCCGTCATTTCCTGAGTAGTACGTGACCAAAAACACTTAAAGATATACAGGAAACCAAACAAAGAGTAGTATAGTACCTGAGAAAAAACAAGAAACATATAAATAACCGAAAAAACCGAAAACAGTAAAAAAAAAGTATAAAATCAGTAGAAATCATCCCCCCAGACGAGATGTGATCCGACCCTCCCGTTTGTTGTTGTTAGATATATTGTTGTTACAGGCTTTTATATCAGTTAGGATGATTACGATCAATTTTTTGGCCCGTTTGTGGTGCTTGTTTTGTAGGGTTATTTGAGTATTTAAGCACGTTAATGCTAATTTGCGCTCAATCCGGAAGGGTCTCGGGATTAGAGAAGAAGACTGATCCGGCAAGCAGTTCAAGGAGCGACAAGAAGGGGCTCAAGGACAACAACAATCGACTGCTGGGTATCGTTAAAAGTTTTGTATCCCTTTTGGTACAAAAAGTAAAATATTAGTCTGTGGGGGGCTCGACAGTGACTGCACTGTAGTGACCCTTCACCGAACTGCGAATATCCGAGTTAAGCACCTTAATTAGGTTATTGAACAAACCCGGAGGGGTATAATATTACTAGTATTACTATTTATACAGCCTATTTTAATACTTCAATTACGTTTTTCAGTGAAAAACTCAGTAAGCAGACCGGTTCTTAGGGTCAAAATAGCGATATTTTGACCCCCTCCACAAATCGCGATTTTTTGAGATATCGATATTTTTTGAAACGAAAAAAAGTGCTAAATTAGTAAGTTACATCGTGACTGTACTAGTATAACAGGTAGAAACGGTGAAGTTTAGTTCAGAAGTGGTTAGAACTAATTGGGTACAAAAACCGAGTTTTCTTGATTTTTGAAAAAACGAAACGCTACAAAATAACAAAATTTTTTGAAATTTTTGAGTTAGGACAGTAAAAATTGTTGTTCACACAACGTTCACTAGTGAATCGACAGGTTTTAAAACCTGTTTGCCGATAACTTTCCGGGTTACAGTGAAATCGAACTTAACGTGTTTGATTTAGTGGATTCATCAATCCGGAAGGGTCCAAATAGCATTGTTTTTGGCAAATTTTTTGCGCTGGAACGTTTTAGATCGAGTTTTTTGCATTGAACTAGAAAATTATAGGCCTTCTGGGCTCGGATCAATAATTTTTAGGTCGGAAAGAATATAGGCGGTTATATAAGAGAGAATATTTTTGCTTTAGAAAAAAGACGTTTTGGTTAAGAACTTTGGAACAACTGGACAGATCCAGTTTATCTTGGTACCATTAGATCAGAAACTAGGTGAGCTTGGTAGAATTTTTAATTATTCAAAAAAGTAAGAGTGAAAATTTTTTAAGATTAGTTTTAGCAAACTCACTAATTCGGGAAGGTAGACCCTTCACGTTTTATAAATTTTTTTTGGAATGCCCTTACACCCCTACCAAAGGGTAGTAACGGTTGAATAAGCCAATTTTACGCTGTTTTAGACAAAAAGGGAAGGCTAAGGAAACCAGAAAACCATAGTCGAGTCGAAACTAGGCTAGTGATAAGACCCTTCACAGTTAAGGTGAATTGTCAAATAAGAGGCTTAGCTCAAATCCGGAAAGGTCTTAGGAAAAAAAATACACCCTTCCTAGTTAGCTCCAACAGCATAATAGCATCGGAGAACGGATCCGGAAGGGTATCGGGTGAAATTTTTGAAAGTCTCTGAAAAGCTATTTTTACAAACCCGGAGGGGTCCCAATCCGGAAGGGTCTTATTTTGCCAATCCGGAAGGGTCCCAATTTTGCCAATCCGGAAGGGTCTTGTTTTTGCCAATCCGGAAGGGTGTCAAATTTGCCAATCTGGAAGGGTCCCAATTTTGCAAATCCAGAGGGGTCTTGTTTTTGCCAATCCGGAGTGGTCCTGTTTTTGCCAATCCGGAGGGGTCCTGTTTGGCCAATCCGGAGGGGTCCTGTTTTTGCAAATCCGGAGGGGTCCTATTTTTGCCAATCCATAGGGGTCTTGTTTTTGCCAATCCGGAAGGGTACTATTTTGGCAATCCGGAAGGGTCCCAATTTTGCCAATCCGGAAGGGTCCCAATTTTGCCAATCCGGAGGGGTCTTGTTTTTGCCAATCCGAAGGGGTACTACTTTGTCAAGACTTAAGTAGTCAAAAGAAAAGAAAATAGTGAAAGGTATTAGATTATTAAGAGACAGGCTAGGAACCAGTGACTGCACTGGTAAATTGCCTTTCATGAAAGATCAGATCAAAACAAAATAGGTCTAAACTCGGTTACTTTCGACAATAAGGCTAAATTGAAAAAAAGAAAAATTGTGTCGATTGAAATCTAAATCGTTTTTGGGAAAGGTGATTATCGTTTTAGTAGGTCTAGCTCGGGCAATCCGAAGGCAGATATGGAACACAGGATTCGGTGGGTGCAATAGACGCCCACTTGAGAAAATTACTGCCTTCAAGTTTTGTCTGTTTGGTGCAGCACCGGACAGGGAAAGCTCTTTCTTTAGAAACAAAGTTCGACTATTACATTGCGACTGACTAAAGTACAAAACACATACGTTTTTCATTGAAAGTATTCTCTTTTTTGTTCATTTTTGGTTTTAAATCAATAACATCTGTCCTTGATTGGGTAGTGAGAGCACTATCTTTTAAATAAATTGATATTATCAGACTGTGCTAGCTTCATATCTTACAACTAATAATCGATTATTGTGAATAAATTGTATGCACGCGGTACAGTGATAACATACAAGGGTTCGTGGTCACTATTTAAAAGAAACTTTTGGAATTTATTGTGTTGTGTTATTGTTATCAGTAGTCAGACTAAAAGGACACTAGCAATCGAATTGAGTGTATAGGCAGTAGGAAGTGATAAAGGAAATTCATACAAGAGAAACAAAGAAAAGCAATGAACGACCCATTTGTGGAAAGGATCACACGAACCCGGACCGACAAAGGGAAGAAAGTTTCAGGCATAATGGTTGAAACCAGGAGTCAAAAGTCCTCAGAAGGACAGAAGGCAAGGTTAGAGGTAGAGGTCCATCCGGACCCTGCCATGGATGAGAACCAAGAGGGACATGGACCGGAAGGGATAGGAAACAGAAGGTTGGCGAGTGAATCAACTCCGGTAGAATAAGGCCAAGATTTTGCGACTTCCACCGGGACTCTGGACCGAAAAGAGATGTCGGAACTGTCCGACATCTCTACTGAAAATTTGGCGACTACAAGATCATCCACAGACAACACCATGATGCTGGGCGTGACGAAGAAACCGGCAACGTCCTCATCGTTTTCAGAAAGAGTGAACAATACTTTCGGAAACTTCTTTACATTTAACATGGGAACGGGTACAGGCGATGAAGCAGAAACTCAGGAAGAAGAAGAGGACGATGACGGGCAACATGACTTTGGATCTCAAGTCAGCCTCAATAGTTCGACTCACGAGAATGACGCATACACCGATAGAGAGACTGGTACCATGTACCAATTTGGTGTAATGAGGACATTAAGCAAGACCACAAACGGATCAGGCCAGTCAGGAGACTTTGTGAACATGAAGAATTCGGAAATGCGAACTGGGAAGAATATAAACACAGGGCTATGTAACGCACCTGCGGATCCAGAAGTGGATAATGAATAGACGTCGAGGCAGAGAATCAAGACCCGAGTCTCGACCAGCACCAAGCTACCTGGGACCGACAGGGTGACACCGCAAAGTGTGACGCCATTAGTGGATAACGGAGCAACAATTGAAGAAGCCTTGACCAACATAGTAGGCAGCATGGGAGAACAGAATGAACAGATGTCCTTAAGAATGAGTGAACTAGAAAGGGCAGTCCACGTAGAGAGAGAAAACCTGCGGGAGGAGATCAACCGCAACAGACAAGAAGTTAGCAGAAGCAAAAAACGCTTGAAGGAGAGAACGGACGAACACTTGGCTAAGAACTTGTCGCGAATGACGAAGTAAGCTGAGCAGAGAGAATTACGATTGGGAGATGACATGGAGAAGTTGCGAATTCAACAAGAGCAGACTCTTGGGACTCTTGACACGAAGATAGACGCGATGATGGAGAGGCGAACTCAGGCTATCATGGATAGGTTGGATGGGCTACTAGGCAGCAGGAGTGGATCGAAGAATGGAGAACCGAACTCGGGAGAACCCAGCAGGGAGCCGAGAGTGAACTTCAATGAACAACCGAATAGGAGAAAGACATATGGATCCACTAGAGGGAGGGGCAGTTCATCCAGCTATGCCACAGGGGACAATAGGCCACGGCGCCCAAACATCAGAGGAAGTTTGACTGGCAACAGACCGACCTCAAACGAACGGCCGACGCAAGATACACATACGACTGGGAGATGTGATTCTAGGAACAGGAGTCTTGCGAATCATGGAAGAAGTCATCCCAGTGATTCGGACAGAGGAAATCCAGAGCCCTTACCAGGGGACAATGATACTCAGGCGGGGCATTCAAGAGAAGCTACACCGATGGCAATTTCCTTTGAACCTCTGAACAAGTCCTTGGAAACATTCTTAACGAGGTTATCTAGAACCAATGAACGTAGTGAAAAGTCCAGAAGGGTCTTTAAGAAACCAAGATATTATAATGACGAATCTGATGGCTGTTTTGATACCTGGATAGAGGTGATGAAACTGCATTTTGAAGAAGAGGACTTGTCAGAAAGGCAAGAATGCAGTGCTCTTACCAGCAACTTGGAAGAGACAGCCCTAAACTGTGTGAAGGCCAATAAACAATACCAGCGGGATACTGCTGAGAAAATCTTTGAAATCTTGTTAAATCGTTTTGGCTCAGGGGTGCAAGGACACCAAGCAATGATGCGCTTCGAGGAACGGAGACAACGTGAAGACGAGACGATAGTCAAGTTTTTAGACGATTTGGAGATGCCAGACGTGTCGAACAGAAGAATGAACCAGTCAGTAGCCTCAGAATTCATCGATGGTGTGAAGAATGATGAGCTTCCAACAATGTTAACGACACATTACACACCACTCTCAACCAATGCGCCAACACCAGAGGAGTTGAGACTCAAGTCGGAATGGTGCCACAAGGAAGTAGAATACAGTCAATAAATTCAGTTTCGGGGCATCAGGTGATAAGGAACCTAAGTGAACCCTCAGAGTTCACTATGATGCATTTAGACACATATGCAGGTTATCTGAGACAGGTAGAGCCACGCACTGAGTCGAGGGCTGTACGAGCGTTGTTGACGACGGGTGACTATCGAACGAAGAAACTTCACGGGCGTTACGTGGAAGTCTATGGACCTTATCAAGTTATGTTTAACGTTGACAGGATAAGTATCTACACTAGAACCTATGTCACAACAGATAGCGACCAAATGGGGCAGATCTATTTGGGACAGGAAGAACTTAAGATCCGCAGAATTGGTCATGACGCCATGATGGAGCAAGATGCAGTACACATAGGGTATGAGGCAGATGTGACTGCACATCTGCTCGATACCAACGAAAGAAAATTGGATTCACAGGGCTTCTGGACACAGGAGCGGTAGTAAGCGTGATGCCGATAAAAACTTGGGAAAGAATGGGCTTCACGAGGGAAGACCTAATTCCGACGAATCTCTGACTAGCGGCAGCCAATCGAGGAGCAATTTACGTAGCCGGAAGAACACCAATAACGGTCCTCCACATGGGAGGACGGGATCTTTGGATGAGCTTCCTGGTGGGAGAGAATTTGGACGACACCGACCAGTTCATATTGGGCAGAGATTTTGTGAGGAATTTCGACGTGATGATTGACTTGAACAACGGTCTAAAAAGGATTAGAAACCCGGACCGGAAGTATGTTAAGAAACCAATTAATATAATAATAACAGATGAAAAAGAGGTACCAATCTTTTTAGATAGGAAGTAAAACTACAGCCGGGACAAGCTTTAGTAGCAATTTTTAGAATGAGAAATTTAAATTCGTTAAGTAATAGTAAACAGGTTTGTTTGGTAACGAATCCAAATAGTCAAAGCTCAGTGATTTTAGGCCGGAGCTTCTCGGTAACGCGAAACGGACTGTGTGTCAGTGTGTTATTGAACACACTGGACACCACGGTTTCAATCCAGCGTGGAAAGAAGCTTGGTTACGCTTTGCCGATGAGGACCGACTATAGAGAGACACAAAACTTGAAGAATTTAGTGTGAAAGACTGCCCTTATCATGCCAACAAAGATATAATTTTGAAAAGAATTAATGAAATTAAATCTATTCATAAACAGTTTTCAATGAAATCCGAAACGGACGACGGCTTGTCGAGCTGGTCGAATTTTCCGGAACGCCCCTCGTCATATGAACTAGAACCTGACAAACCGGTTTTGCTAGAAATAGAACACTCTAAAGGAAAAACAGGCGAGGGAGTTTTGAATCATTGCCGGCGGTTTTAAATTGAAACGCGGATGTATTTTCAAAACATAAAGCGGATATCGGTTGTTGTAACTTCGTCGAACACGAACAAAATCGAACTAGAGGAAGGCGCCGTTCCCCATAGGGAAGGCTCAAGACAAATGACGCCACATAAATCGGAAGCGTGCCGAGCGGTTATAGAAATGTTGCTCGAATACGACATGATAGAACCCTCAAAATTGCCATGGGCTTGCGGGGTAGTCATGGCAAAAAAGAAGGGGGCAGCTTAGGTTCTATTGCGACTTTCGTTGCTTGAACTTGAACGCAGTGACAAAAAAAGATGAATACCCGATACCGCGATTAGACGAGAGCCTCTGGAAACTTTGTGACGCCAAGTTCTTCGCCACACTGGACCTGGGTTCTGCCTTCTTGCAGGTCCCTCTGCGGAAGAAGGACATGGAAAAGACCGGATTCGCATGTGAATTGGGATAGTACCATTGGAAGAGGATACCCTTTGACTTGTGCAAAGCCACGGCAACTTTTCAAAGACTGATGGCTCAGGCTTTGACCAGGGTGACGAAGAAGTACGAGAACCTAGTGATGTGTTACGTGGATGACGTGGTCATAGCAACACCCACCCTGGAAGAGCACATTGATCGGCTCGATGAGGTTTTTGGCTGCATGAAAAAAGCAGGCTTGAAATGCAAACCATCGAAATGTGAGATCCTCAGGGATTCTATCAAGTATCTAGGAAGAATGGTGGACAGGCATGGCGTGAGGCCGGACCCGGAAGCAGTAGAGGCTGTGTTGACATGGAAGGCTCCCAGAACGGACACACAACTCATGAGCTTCCTAGGGTTTTTGCCAATTATTACCGTGAGTTCCTAAAAGGATATACAGACAAGGTGTATCCCATGCAGAAGCTGATGCGCAACAAATGAAAGAAGTTCGAATGGAACGAAGAAGCACAAGCTACCTTCGAGAACATAAAGCGGGAACTGTGCGAAGCACCAGTGGTAGGCATGCCTACAGAGAAGGGCATGTATGTTCTTGACACAGACGCATCAGTAGTAGCCATCTCAGGAATACTGCATCAGGAGCCGGAATGGAATGGAAGAAGAGTTCTCCGTCCCATTGCTTATGGCAGCAAGGTGTTAAGTGACACTGAGATAAAACATGGTGCACCGAAAGCAGAAAAGTTTGCAGTAGTCACATTCGTGAAAAAGTACAGCGCATACTTGGGGAGCGCTCCCCTTAAGTTACGCGTAGACAACAGAGCGTTATCTTGGTAGAAGACATACTCGATGGATCAGAGTTATATTGGTAGATGGATAGTAAGATTAGATGACTACCACTTTATAATCGAGCACAGGATTTGTGATAAACACCAGAATGCTGACAGCCTCAGCAAGAACACCGAGTTCCATGAAAGATTGGAACAGAAGCAAGCCAATCAGGCAGAAATCTAGGAAAGGTTCTCGTTTCTGGACAAAGAAACTTATGAAGCGCTTCCCTTGTCGAGATGGTTAGACAAGTCTGGACATCCGATTGAGTTACCAGTAGGTTCTCTACAGGTAACTCGATCCTGAGTTACCTGTAGAGAAAGCAGCCGAGATAAAGATTCCATCCAAGAAGGACCCGGTGCCCTTGGATCTGTTGCTGCGCTCAAACCTGGTCCAGCAGGAACTCTCTCGCATGAACATGAACAGCCTCTCATTCTTGGATAAAACGGTGCAGGTCACACCACAAGTGATGCGGATGCTGGGTGGATTGTTGGAGAGAGAAGTGATCAGAGATGACCCCGAGTGGGAAGCAGCCATGGCATCACTGACTGTCAGTGAGAAGGTGAAGATCATGCCGTCAAGACGACAACACAAAGAAAATGAAAGGGATTGTAGGACTATAGTTCAGCAACTCGTATCCTCGATACCCCAAAACGTCTTGACAAGCACATCAAACAAACGGAAAGAACATGTGAATGGGACAAAAAAAAAACACCTTCGAGGATCAAGATCAGTGGCGCGAAGAGGTTGAACGAAACCTGGAGCAGGATTATTTGTCTGGGGAGACGAACGCTGAGGAGAGCAGGTGAGTTCAGGATCAAAACCCGGGACAAGAAAGTTTGTCCGGGGAATCTGATGTAGAAGGAAAAGTTCCTGACGAGGAACAGGACCTGGAGGATAAGATTTTGTCCGGGGAGTTCAGATCCGGAAGTAGGAACGTGCTCCATCGCAGACTCTTCAAGTGATGACAACTCTCGGAATCCAGGAATCGACACCTACTCAGACAAGAACTCAAGCTCAGGATCGGAACTGTCAGAGCTATCAATCCACACACTACTAGTGGAGGCTCGAGCAAGGGATCTGGACAGGGTCAAACAGCTTCCATTTTTAGATCATGAGAAGCTAATAGTTAAGGTAAAGGGTTAATCCATCTTCAATGGAGATGATGATTTTTTTATCTACTGAACAAAAACAATAGTAATATATTAATAAGTAGTAGCCCTGTTTTTAGGAGTGACCTAGTGGTGTGGGGATACTGAGAACCAGCCATAAGCTCACTATTTTTGCTTAAAATTAAGTTAATTAGAGCGTTCTGATCGAAGCCGGAAACAGTACCTTTTTTTTTGTCGACCCGATATTAGAAAGACCACCATAAAAACTGGCTTTGGCAGAGACGGTGAAAAGCATGTAGAGATGTGTTTAGACGCTAGCCAGTCGGTTTAGAACGTAGCTTTATTTTCCGTCGATATGTATGTACTTCGGGCGAAAATTACAAAAAGGATAAATGTCGAAATTTTCATGACACTTTCTGATCGGCTAAATTTTCGTCTCACCTTTTGTCTGCTTATGGCCGCTAGATGAATTCTATTAGGTTATTGTAAAATGGTGGTTGTGTTTATGACTTTTTCCGACATAACTTTGTTTTTTCCCGAATTTTTTTTTTCGTTTTGTTAATAATCGCCAGCTTGCAATTCTGCGCTTGCGTTTTGTCGCAGGTGATGCGAAGCTCCGCTTCGCCGTTTTGTTCAAAATTGCTCTTTTGAACAAAAAATGAATAACCTCATACCAAGCGAAAGAGTATTTGACAACGCAGCAGATGATTTGGAAACAATAGCAGTATCGAAACGTTCGATAAGTCTGTTGCCACAAAAGGAAGTAGTCAGGACTGATCTTCAACCGTTCAAGCAAGAAACACAGCCGTTGGCGAAGATTTGGTGCGTTAAGATGGAGGAAGACACACACCAGCCCAATGAGCTGAATAGTCAGATGAGGGTCATGAAGACGTACTTGAAGGCGAGATACAGACTCTCGGATCTTCTAAGGGCGCAGAGAAATGATCGCATGACAAGCAACCTGAAAAGGTGGATCGAGAATGGTGCTCCGGATAAAGGGGACCTCGAGGAAGACAGTTATCGTATCCTGAGACAGTACTTCATGCAGAAGGAAGGGAGGTTGTATTTGAACAAGGAAGGGATTGTGGCATGCAAGAGAAGAGAAGAAGACAAAGTCCTATACAAGTATAACGCGATAGTGTTGCCGCAACTCTATCAGACAGAACTACTATTCAGGTCGCATGATCAGATGGGCCATCAGGGGATCGACAAGGTATATCAGAGGATCCTGAAGCGCTTCGAGTGGCCTGGAATGAAAAAGGCATGCGAGAAGTGGGTAACAGCATGTCTGTCATGCCAACAGGTCAAGGATCCAAGGAAGTTGCGATTTCCTTTACAATCGATCGAGTCGTCTGAATTCAACGAGGTAGTGCAGATAGATCACCAAAAGATATGCATGACAGACAGCGGTTATAACCAAGTCCTGGTCATGATAGATCACTTCACGAAGTATGCAGAAGCCGTGCCAGACTTTGCCTTTGACTTTCTTCTACCCAGAGTATGAGGGGAAGAAGACGTCACCACAGGTCTATGTGAGGGATGTAATTAGACGTCAGCAAGAGTTGAACGAATTGTGTAGACAAAATACTCAGCAAGCGCAGGCAAGGCAGAGGAAAAGATTTGACAAGAAAGCAGCTGGTGCAAAAGCTTACTCGGTAGGAGATTACGTATGGGGATTTCAGAACGTCATACCACCGAAAGGAACGAAAAAGCTTTTAAAAAAGTGGAGGGGACCCTTCATGATTACGGAGGTGCACCAGGAGGGACGTTTTTATAGACTGAGTACGGGCCGAGCCGCTCATTACGAAAACATTAAAATACACAATCCATCGACAGAAGACTGGTGTATACCTGCAGACATGAAAGAAGGGGATTATCTAATGATGGACCCTGCTTGTGAGGTCAATGAGAAGGGCACCAGGGAAAAGAGCGATGGAAATGAGGTCATAGAAGAAGGAGCAAGTACACCACTGGACTTGGACCCAAATGACGTGATTGAAGCGGACGATCAAACTTTACCCTATGCAGAGGAGGACTGGCAGGACCCTGAACAAAGGGAGGTTCCTAAGAACATGGAACCGGATCTTCCGTTCACGATACAGTCTCGTCAGAATGACAGGACAAGATCCAAGAAGAAATATAACCCTTACGGCGACAATTTTGTAGTGGACAGGATAGACCTAAAGAAGATAGGGGAAGAAGTAGTGGGTCTAGAAGAAATAACTGTGTCACAGGACATTGACATAGTCGATGATCACGTTGATGAGTGGTCGATGACCGGTCGAAACCCGAGGTAGAATTCGACGACGAGCAACAGCAGTCATATGAACAAGACTTGACGAATCTGCGTGTCTTGGAATGGCTGAACGAAATGACGTCGGACCCAAAGGAGACCAGTGTCACGATTCAAGATGTAGATCGTGAAAGCATAAAATACTTGAAAACCGAACGAGAAGATCCTTCCTGGGCTGCCCAGGAGGGGCGACTACTCATTCCGGCCTCCAATCTCGATTTGATACCCGGTATGCGATCGACGGGGACGTCGATGGATACTTTTGTCCGGGGAGTGGGGGTAGGACTTACCAACAATGAAATATTATTAATAAAAAAATTAAGAAAAGCCAGAGAGATAGGTGATCTAGAAGCAGAAACAGGCGAGGACCCTAAGAAACCGGACATAGGGGAGGGTAGTTGAGTCATATTTTAACTTGCCAAATGAATACTCAAGTAGCATAATACTGACAGACAGTGATTTCATACTCACAAATAGAACATGTGCGATAGCGATCTTAGCAGACATAAGTTTTAATACAGCGTTAGCAGCGGATTTTAAGAGAGAATATAAAAACATAGAATTCCTTTGGAAGCAAAGACCAGGAATAGGAAGCGTAGCAGCTTTGCTTCCGGCGACGTCACAGATACCGGGAAAGTATATATGCTTCTTGGTGACGAGGGCGACGGAGAAGCGGCCCGTGGACCCGGAAAACCTAGTCTTGTCCTTGACGAGATTGAGAGACTTCCTTGTGGAAAGGGAAGTGAAGGACCTCTCACTTCCAGTTTACGATCCGAACAGAGGACGACTGCATCCACGGGAGCTCTATGCACTGATACACGTAATCTTTTATGATACTAATACACAATTATTCAAGTATAGGCTGAGTTTAGGTTGCGTGCAGGAAGGCGTCATACAAAATGTGTGATTTGTGTGTTATAGTATGTTATGTGTTTTTTTATTAAGACCCTGGATAAGAAGGGATTAGTGACCGTGAATAACCGAAAGACGACCTTAGGAATAGATCCAAAGTTTGGACTGTCCATTCTTAGGTCGAATTCCAAAATTTTAGCAACAAACTGATTTTAATAAATTTTAGGATCAAAATCTTTTTATTCAACAGTTTCAAATAAATTTTAAAACAAAATTAGAGTAAAGATGACAAATGTGATATTCATGACCTCTTTTCTAGATCCTGATTGATCGTGTAATTATCCACCTGATTTCTATTGATCAAATTGATAATAAGAATCGAATCCTAGAAGAAGATGGAAAACTTCGATTTGAACGAGTATATGGACCTGGCAGAGGCGTACATAGGACCGATGATAGATGCGATCTATCGTCGGCTGCTGGATCGAGACTTCGCTCTGGAGGACCCAGAGGTAGTCATGTTGCTGGCCGCCTTAATAAACATCTTGGGGCATGATAACCGTGGGGACCGCCCCACGGAAGTCTTATTGATGGCAACATATGTAGAAAGAGGAGTACTAGACCGCCCGAACATGAGGGTAATGAGGTGGAGAAACGGTGTTCTCTCAGGAACTGACTTGGCGAACGAGCCTGGATTGAGAAGTTCCAGGACCTACCAACCAGGTGAGATTCCTCTGCCAACCGAGCCTAGGCCTGGTCTGAGAAGGATGCATCAGGAGATGAACAGCGAGGCTGCCTCTTCTGGTACACAACTGAGAGCAGCTGTGCCACCTAAGAGGGCGAGAGTAGATGAAGAGGTTTAGACGAATGAAACCATGTAAGGTCTGAACGGAACGATAGAAGAACTGGAGAAGACCAGAAGGGAGCTGGACGAAATGACCGAAACCATGCTCAGTACGGAAAAAGACAGAGATATGTAAAAGAGACTGTTTGAAGATTGCAACAAGAAACAGGGTGAAGAAATAGAGCGCCTGAGGCGAGAGCACAAAGAGCGATCGGAGCGGCTGGCGTTGACGACAGCCGTAGAAAGAGTGAAATCTACAAGGAATATTCCTCGTGGGCAGTCCCCGATGGAACTTTTGACGCCTCGCGAGTTTAGTCAAACGACGGAGACGCGACTCCCAGCTACAACTGGCCGAGTGACAACCCCGGACCCGAGTGACACCCTAGGTGACCCAGTCGTGGAGCAAACAGTGAGAAAACTGATAGAAACAGCTGGACGATTGTCGCTAATAGGAATGCGCCAGTTTCCGGGGTGACTGCACCCTATGGAACAATCGATGATACGGGTAGAGTACAACTCTCCCAAGAGACGATGACGAGAACGGGAGTTAGTGATGCAACGTTACCAACAAAGAGCTCTAAGGTCCCAGACAGGAAGATACGAGAAATGCCGATGAAGAAAGTGTCCCGAGTGATTGACGTGCAGAAGAACAACCAGTTGAAGTATAGCTTCACAGGAGTTCCGGACATGGATCCGCGAGCCTGCTTCAATCGATCCACTTGGAGCCCAGCAGTAAACCTGCAGCAACCGCCATTTGGGACATCACATCTGATACTGGGTGACAGCTTGGTGAGAGTACTCCAGAACTTGAGGACGTCCTGGATCACTACGGCGATGGCCTTTGGAGGTGCAACGATAGCCCAGTTATTTAGGATGGTGGAGCTGATGAACCCAGCGAGGATCCCTAATGATCCTAATAGGGACAAACAATGTATCTAGAGGCTCAGATGAGGAAGAGGCACAATGGGAGTCGATGATGGTGTGCCTATTCACTACTCTCTGGCAGAAATTCAAGTGCGGGGTACTGACCGTCTGCACCGTACCCATGAGCACGAAAACATTGACATCGACAGGAAGAAGACATAATGAGGGAGTTATCAGGTGGTACAATATACTGAGGTACCTGGCGAGTCGGAATGCTGGACGGATGATCCTTATGGACATTGAACACGAGCTGAGAGCTATAGATCAGGCCAGACTAACCACCAATGGGATCTACTCTGATAGTATCGAAGGACAAGCCTGGATGAATAGAGTCTTCCAGGAGCGACTGGAGGAATTGGAAATCGAGCTCTTTGACACGGGAGTACTAAAGAAAGAAGAAACCACGAATGAGCCGGCAATTTCAACCTTTGTGCCCCTTAACTTAGAAAGACGTTAGGTTTGAGAACGGTCCCAACCGTGACCTACAGGCCGCAAAGCTCTAGTGAGCCAGGGCAAAGGACAAATGTACAAGATCGATTGGGGGAAGCGCCAATGAGAAGAACCATCCATCGAAGACGAAGATTTGGACCTGTCAATCCGACCGCGGAGACGACCAGCACCTCGAGATCAGAGACAAGATCAGAGACAACGGGTACCAGCCAAGAGGAGCGACGTCCAGACAGGAGCTCTTTGATGTGGTCGAGGCCCATACCTTCTCCCTGGCATATATACGAACAGGACCTGATGAATTTGAATCTTCAGACGGTGAGATTTGCAGCAGATGGCATGAGGATGTTGAATGGAGCGAGATTGTCCGTCAACGGACTGTATTCAATAACAGGTGTGGACTAGTTGAAAGCAGTTGGCATAAACTTCAGCTCCACGACCGCCTTGACATTTGCCGACTTATAGGGACTGCCATCAAACACAACAATGGGTCCAGTAAATGCAAGACCATTGCAAGATGTGAAACTGAATCACGATGAAGGAAATCGAGAAGAAAGGCCCAGAAGATTCTTGACGACGAGGGCACCAGAAGGACAACACGTAAAGATGTTCAGGCAGATAAAAGCACCCCCAGGTCACGTAAAAGAAAGAGCGTACCCGAAACAAGTGAATGAAGAAGGCGATGTTCAGAGATACGGCGGATTGAAAGCAATTAAGAAAGACGAGACCATCTTTGCGGCGTATGACAAAGCAGAAATGAGGAAGGCAAAGATTATGATAGTCGCGAGCTCAGACTTCGTATATACCTCCAAGTCTCTGTTTTGGGCTGATGTTATAATGTTTGCAGCGGTCGACCTGGATCTAATGCAGTCGCTGTCAATGGCAATCGGGGTACAACGACAGACAGAAATAAACCCAATCACACTCGTATTTGCTGGCATGAACGACCATCTACACAGTAGGGGTTTCCTGAGCAGACTCAGAGAGCCTACGACAGCCGAAGACGCTGTATGGCCAGCTATAAAGGATATCCTCGAGTCAATGGGTCAAGTAGTGGATACCCTGAAAAAGGTGCCTTCACCAAGATAACACTGAGAGCCGTCTTTGCACTGTCTCCGGGATATGCACATCTCCCGGATGGACTAACGTTTGTGTAAGCGATGGTGGCGTTGCTCTCGGAAGGGAAATATGATGTAATCATATCTGCCCCAAATTGTGGAATTGAGATGGAGAACCTAAAACCACTTAGGGCGGAATTGCCTGCGGTGTGGTCTGGCATCTCGAATGCGATCCGAGGACTTAAGAACCATTCATTACACATGTTAGTGTTAGACGAAGTACTGGGGTTGGAACTGTCCAACTTCAGCCGACAACTCAAACTGATACCAGGAATTGACGATGACCATCGAGTAGTCGTAGCGATGTCCTATGATTTATGGTTTCGAGGAATGGAAGTAAAGGAGGAAGGAGAGAGAAGAAAGAATTCCAAGGAGACGAGAGCTCACTTGGAAGCGATGGTTTTGAGAACGAAAACAAAAGGCTAAATAGTGGCAGCACTTGATCCCTCGAATAGCAGCATTGGGGCGGATGCTTTCGAGCGAGGCCCAGTGATGATCAGGAAAATCCATGTCTACCTAGTGAAAGAGGTAAACCTGGCCGAAAACGCTGAAGAGAAGTCAGCCGAGTTCGTAAACAGAGTGTGCCAAATTACCCTGGAAGCTTTCTGGACACAGAATGTAAAGGGAGAAGAAGGCTTTGACCGGACTGACAGCATGCTGGAAGGGTTAGGAGCCGGATGGACCGCGTCCTTCTTGGCAAAAATCTCGCTTTCTCGACATCTGATAAAAGAATTCCTCCAAGCAGTCGTAGAAGTAATGATCGTTGAGTTACTAGCCCTGTTCGTGACGTTTGGAGCAGAGAACTTCGTAAAAGGACCAGCGATACTGATCACCGAAGGAGTGCAGAATTTGCGACTAGATGGACTTCTAACGTTGATCGCGATAACACATGGAAACTTGGGAGGATTAATGAATTTGACAAGCTATCCGGAGCAGATGAGGGAGAACTTGAAGAAATTCGACATGAAGCGATCCACGGGTCCTGGAATAAGATAATAGATTTGCGACATACCCTCATCCAGTACCTCCTGCAGCAGAATCGCTTTGAAACAGGAGAGGCTGAAACAATTCAGAGGGAGGAAGACGTGCGACGTCATGCTGGGGGCATGCCCCTGCTAACTGACCTGAGCTTAGCTATGAGGACCGATCCCTTAGCATTGATCAGAGGAGCCACGGAGTTCGTGACAGTGATATATGGTCCGGCAGTCACGTTTGCGTTCCCTAACGTTAAAGTGGAGGCTTACAGGAGGTCGGTGTTGCACCTGAACCTCATATCAGCAGTGGACGGAAGTACACTTATTTGGTGTGAACACTACGCACTACGAGAATTTATGAGTGAAGACTTGTTATTCGCGAAGATATCATATCGAAGCCGGAGATGACCGTCATAAATTTTGATGATCATTACGAGACAGGATGGGGGAACTGGACAGAGGGCACATTGAGGTATTCCCGAAGCTCTGGAATCTAGGACCCTACGACAAAACAAACGGCGAAGTCACAAGAATTCCTTGACTGACCGCAGCGTACCATAAGTTGAGAGAAGAAACGAAGGGCTGGGGTGACTACAAGAAACTGCCAGAAGAGATCCCGGAATTCCCTTTGATAAGAAGGATGTTGCTCGGAGCAGACATCAATGTACAAAGCCCTAGGTTTAGAGCCTTTGAGACCAATGAAAGGAGGGTAGCGAAGTTCTCTGAGACAATGAACCCGTGTTTTGTGGGCAGAAATGCCGCAGTGCTGCAGTACACGCAGTTTGCTTACACGGATGAAGCAACGAGGAGACAAATGAACAATACAGCGACTCCGAAGCCTGGGAGGTTTGACGAGGAATGGGCGAAACTGGATCTAGCGCCTATGATCATGAGAGGCAAGGCTGACTTACCAGAAGCCCCTCTAATCTTAACGAGTGTGAAATCAGAGTTAACGGTGGGAGGAACACTACAGACTAAAACGATGCTAGCACCCTTCGGCTATGAAGAAGTCAAGGTAGTTCATGGAGAGGAGGAAGATCAGTCAGATGGCAGACAAGTTGTACCGAAATTTCTTGATGAGGCAAGGGGTGAAGATCGAGGGCCCTCAAGTTCAGGAAAAAATCCAAGACGAGACGATGGGCAGGGAGGAAGCCGTCGATCGGAAGAACCTATGCAACAGGATCCCGATCAAAACGAGAAAGAAGACGATAAGGCTTCGACAGGAGGGACGTCCAGCCTGGACTTCAATTTCGTCAGCGATTTTGAAAATTTTGCAGACGCAGAGGGCACTTTGAGGTATTCCCGAAGCTCTGGAATCTAAAACCCTACGACAAAACAAACGGCGAAGTCACAAGAATTCCTCGACTGACCGCAGCGTACCATAAGTTGAGAGAAGAAACGAAGGGCTGGGGTGACTACAAGAAACTGCCAGAAAAGATCCCGGAATTCCCTTTGATAAGAAGGATGTTGCTCGGAGCAGACTCCGTTGTACAAAGCCCTAGGTTTAGAGCCTTTGAGACCAATGAAAGAAGGGCAGCGAAATTCTCGGAAACGATGGATCCGGGTTTTGTGTGCAGGAATGCCGCAGTGTTACAGTACACGCGATTTGCTTATACGGATCAAGCGACGAGAAGGCGAATAAGCAATGCCGCAACTCCGAAGCCTGGAGCATTTGACAAGGAATGGGCAGAACTGAATTTGGCGCCTATGAGGATAAGAGGCAGAGCTGAATTAACTGAGGCCTCCCTGATTTTGACGAGTGTGAAACCAGAGTTAACAGTGGGAGGAACGCTACGGACGAGAACCTTCCTAGCACCCTTCGGCTATGAGGAGATCAAAATAGTCTATGGAGAGGAGGAAGATCAGTCAGCCGGCAGGCCAATCATACCGAAACTTACGGAAGGGGCCAGAGCTGAATAGCAAGGGCCCTCAAATTCGAAAGATAGATCAGAAGGAGATGATGGGCAGGGAGGAAGCCGTCGATCGGAAGAACCTATGCAACAGGATCCCGATCAAGCTGAGAAGGAGGACAATAAGGCATCGACAGGAGGAATATCCAGCCTAGATTTCAATTTCTTCAGTGACTTTGAAAACAACGCAGACGCGTTGAAAACTACTGAACCAGCAAACGGAGGTACTTAGACACTGGAACCTCCGTCGGCTTTTGTGGAAATGAACCGGGATTTGCCGGAGAGCAGCTCTCCGGGCAATTCTAAAGCCAGAGAACAAAGACTCCTTATGGAATCACCAAGGAGAAAACGGATAGAAGGTGCTGCCAGAGTACCCTTCTTGGGAACGTTACCCGAAGAAGAGTGGGAGGTGCATCACCGAGACCATGAAAATAGGACGGGATGTAGATTGGACAGAGTGGCCTTCTTGGGAGAAGTCTGGACAGTAGTTCAGAGCTACAGAACCCAGTCTATTTTGATAATAGGTCTCAACCGACCACTAATGCGGGAATTCCTTGACAAACTCGACGAGTGTGAAGGGAGATTGAGCGAGTTGCTGATCAACTCGGCCACTGATGAAAGTGAGACAAACTCTCCTATAAAGATGTCAACGCGAGAAGACAATGGAGAAGTGGTATATCTGTCAAGAACCCGAAAGGGAACGATGCGATCAAAAATGGTGATTGTTAGGATTACTGAAATGAAAATGAAACTGGGCATCAAAGAGACATTGAGGAAAGCGGGAAAGACAAAGGTGGATTCCGAAATCTTGATGAAAGCTGTCAACTCAGCCAAAAGAAAACGCGTCGAAGAAGCTATGGACTTGGGACATGGTGATGATCGATTGCCTGGCACAGACAGGATGTTGACTGACGTAGCGATGGTGCCACCCATTCTCATTGCAGGAACAAAATCAGCCAGTTACAAAACCAAGAGGAGTGACCGCACTCTGACTGGAGCGATTGTAGAAATGGAGATACTTAGCCAATGCGGAGAAAGTACCCTTAAAGATTTCAAACCGTCTCCCATGACTCACGGAAAGGGAAGCGTCGTAGGACAGCTAGTCCCAGTGGAATATAACCGACTGACAGTATCGGATACTGTATCGATTGATGAACCCGCCGGTGGATACATGGAGATGCTAGAATACAGAAAATCGGCCAGAGGACACTTAATTGCTCTCGAAGACAAAAGTGCCATGGAAAGTTATTTGAGACGATGACGCAAGGCACCACCTTGATTGTCTAAAATGCATGCGGAAACGATCGAGCAGTTGGTGAGCCTTCAATGGAGAGCAGTATTGTTACGATACTTCGAAGAAGTAATGAGAACCACGCCGAAGAAACACGCTCTGATAGCAATAACCTATGTGAGAACAGAGTTACAACTGAAGCTCGCTTGGTGCATGATTGGACTGACACGCGGAGAATATGATTCGGAAGAAAGGAAGAGATCGAAGGGAGAAAACGTGTTCTTAATGACCAGTGTGAGAGATCTGATAACCCAAGAAGGACCAGCAGTAGCGTGCGCGAAGCGGAGAGACGCTCTCTGTTTCATTCAATTTATGATAGAACAAAATTTCAGTGCCAGTATTGAACATTTAAGTGCCAGTATTGAACAATTCAGTGCCAGCATTGAGCAAGCCTAAGAGAAGGCGATGAACGAGCGAAAGCCTTGCTCTTGTTACCATTTTTGGACATACATCAGAGCAAGCCGATGCGAGTAAACATGAAGGAGCCTGTGGAGCTGGAACCTATGAAAAAGATTGACGAAATAAGGAGATTCTCTAACAAGGAGATGAAGCTCACAAAAGAATCTATGGGAGCACTGCCGAAGTGCAGTGAATACTGTGGACCAATCAGGAAGAAGTCATACAGTTACGTATCCGGAATCATAGGGATGGCGTACAACCCTTTCATAAATGAAGACATACGCGATTGCTTCTTTGATTACGAGCAAGCAGTGTTGCTAAGATTCTGGATGTCGAGAATTGCAACGATAAGAAGCGCCAAAAAGTGGCAAAATCTGAGAACCGAGTGGAGTTTGGCTTGGGATTCTCGGACAAATTGTTAAGAACAAGTTTGGTGGTAGTGTGGGAACTGATGAAACCATCACGGTGTCCGAGTCCTATCGCCGATTCGATATTGCGTGCGACACAAGATTTGCAGAGGGAACTGAATTCAGAGTGTAACTTGCGTGAACTGAACATCATCTATAATTTGATGACGACAGCCTCTAAGAGCAACGGAGAAGACAAAGTAGAGTCGCCTGGCTGGGGACCAGAGGACTGGGTCAAACCTTGTAGCTGTCTGGCAGAAGTCTGTGGACTGGAAGGTCACATCTGTGGAGGTCTGGATTGCGTAAAGACCATGGAGAAACAACACAAGCAATTGACGATATTGTTTGGGGACATTGTGATGAAGGCGAAAACGGAAACAGAACTGATTGCAGATTGCCATGGAGAAACCGAGGTGAATCTAGTGACTGCACTAGGATTCTACAGCATGTTTGGTTCTTTAGAGTCACTATTGAATCTAGAACAAAAGCATGAGATGGTTACGACCATCAGTGTAGAAGTGTTACCGAGAGTGTTGCAAACCGAGCAGAAGATTATTGAAAAGTGGAGAGAAGCGATCGAGGCGGAAATGAACATCCGGCATAGTGAAACTTATCGTAGTCCGACGGGAGCGAGATATTTAGTGGGATCAACTCTAGCTCCAATGTGCAAGAGCAGATACCCAGTGCATTTTGTAGAGGTGGATGTGAAAAGTACTAGAATGATCGTGGATCAAGCCTTTTCAGTGCCAAAATGCGTAAGACTAGCGAGAATATCAGAAAAATCTTACG
This sequence comes from Symsagittifera roscoffensis, assembly GCF_963678635.1. Classification (NCBI taxonomy): domain Eukaryota; kingdom Metazoa; phylum Xenacoelomorpha; order Acoela; family Convolutidae; genus Symsagittifera; species Symsagittifera roscoffensis. The sequence continues at coordinate 7,867,753 of NC_087065.1, read as the reverse complement.
AGTTACTGTGCAAAATGTTCCCAGCAGTTCCTAGGAGAACCAAAGAGGAATTAGAATCGATACTGGGAAAGAAGTTCATGGGATACGCCAGTGGGAACTTCAGTGACTTTGAAAGACAAAAGCAGAAAGGATCAACAGTCACGGATTACAATGCAGTGGATGAGAATGATGAACTCCATCGAGTGATGATGGAGGTGGAACCACTACTGGAAGCGTAACGAAAGCGTAATTGGAGAAGCATCATGTCAACACATGATGAGTTCCCCTGCCATTGCTTGCTACAATCATGGTGCTACCCCGGACGTAGTAATCTGGTGTTGATCTGGGACTGTGGAGAGCTGCTTTCGATGGGCTTACCAGATTAATCACAGCCCATAATGATAGTGATAGTAGGAGTTATGATGGCGATACAATGGCTGGAAGCTCATGTAAACGAGAACAATAGACAGGAGGCGCCGACAAAAGAACAGTTACAGGAATTGGATTGTCTAAAAGATTTAGATCTTTTTGAGACAATGTGCAGAATCTTGAACATTCCGATGGAAGTGAAAAAGATATGGGCCAGAAGACAACTGACGCCATGGTTCAGAGCCAACGTGACTGCATGGTTGTACGAATATGCCAAGAAACATATGTCGAAGCATAGCAGAGTGTACTGTGCGTATCAGCTGAACATTGGAGCAGGAGCTTTTAAGCGAGCTTTTGTAACTCATCGGAATATAGTAACCAACGCAGTGAAGAGAACTTCTAGGACAAGTGAAAGTGACGGAAGGGAAAAAGAAGAGATGTTGAAGGAAGACTTGGAGAGAAACGTGACGTTGTGCCTCCACAACAGCTTCTGCCGAAACAGAGAAACTAAAATTGATCCTCTACCTTGTTGTAAACAAAGAGTAGAAGAGCAGCAGTGTCGGAGGACTGCTTCCAACAGCGTCAGAATAGCTACCGACGTGTTGCAAGACACAGAGACTGAAAGTGCGGAGTCAATGTCGCAGGAGAAGGAGATGGAACATTGACAAATGGCCGAAAAACAAGATGCAAAAAGAAAGAAAATTAGAAGAACTTAGAAGTTTTAAAACTTCTAAACGACAAACAAAGAAGCGACGAAAGAAGAAGATGTTGAATTGTTCTGTGTGTGACAAAAACTTAAATGAGAAACAAAGCAACTAAGTTTCCAATTGAAACTGAAAAGAAAACATTCAGTTGAGTTTTGAAGGTTGAAGAATTTCTTGCGTTTATAACTTTGCATTATGATTTTAGTTAGACACTTAATATTTATTAAGAAAGGCTTGAGTGAAGAGTATATTAAAATATTCCAGCCTGCATGATTGTTTTTAATCAACTAGGACAACTGATCACTTTGTGGTGACATGAAAGGCTTGGGTAAGCTCTTGAAGAAGGAGATTATTTCATTGTTCCTTCTAACCGTCGAGTTCCTTAGTTTTAATATTCAGGGCCAGTAACAACTAAAATTCCGAAGGGAAGAAGCACAGTAGGATAATTTTAGCTTGTGGGTTGGCAGGACTGTCCTGCATTCCTACACTTTTTAAACAAGAGAGAAAAAATTTTAAATCGGGACATAGACATTGGAAGTCTAAGAAGATGCTTTATCTTGAGTATATCCTCGAAGAGTGCAGATTGGTGAAAGAATTTGGAAGGCTCTAATAGTGTGGTATGATGCCATTTATATTCTGCTGTGAGTTGATATGAGGTGGATAAAAGTGATTTCGTGCATTTTGTAAATTCTGTTCGATGACACTGTACCATTTTGATGAAGACTACGAGAATCAATGAGGACATTAACCGGACTGTCCGGGGAGTATGTGACATTCGACCAGAATGTACAAAAAAGCAGTTTCGCATTCGAATTTTTATCGACCAGAAAAGAACATCTGACCTGGAAGATTGTTGGTTTTAACAGATAAGCGACGTTGTTTGAACGAACAGATGAATCGGGAAGGGTCGGTGTTAACTGACATGTGTATTTAAAAAAATTCGAATTGTGACGTCACATTTCTGAGGAATGCTAAAACGGCCATTTTGCTAAAAACAGAAGAAAAACACAACAACAATAGTTGCAGCTAAAACAACTACGAAAAAACGGCAGAAGATTGAACTTGTGGTCAGAAATTGTCAGAAATTACTCCGAGTTGTAACGATTGTGCCGCTACAATCATTTCTGAGCAATTCACGCGAACGAGGAAGGGTGTTGGGACGACGTGTCCAGCCTTCCGGAAAGAAATAGGAGTGCCATTTCCCCGGATTCCAGAATCCGGAGGGGTCTCGGGCCCAAGACTCAAACTGTTTTATACAAATTTTAGCTTCCTGTTCATGCCCTGAGTTGAATTCAATTAACATCCAGATTCATTTTCAGAGAATGAGAAGCTAGGAGTGAGGGAAAGGGTTGATTCATCTTCGATGGAGATGATGATTTTTATCAACTGAACAAAAACAATAGTAATGTAATAAATAGTAGTAGCCCTGTTTTTAAGGGTGACCTCATGGTCTGGCGATACTGAGACCCAGCCATGAGCTCACTATTTTTGCATAGAATTAAGTTATTTTGAGCGTTCTGGTCGAAGCTGGAAAGCAGTAACGTTTTGTCGAGCCGATGTTAGGAAAACCACCAAAAGAACTGGCTTTGGCAGAGACGGTAAAAAGCATGTAGAGCTGTGTTCAGACGCTAGCCAGTCGTTTTAGAACCTAGCTTTGTTATCCGTCGATATGTACTTCCGGGCGAATGTTACATCGCTATCCACGTATTAGTGAGATGATCGCATGTCTCTTCTGCTGATGCAGTTATGCAGGGCACGGCCTCTGCATATTTCGTGAAGTGATCGATCATCACCAAGACCTGATTGTAGCCACTGTCTGTCATGCATATTTTTTGGTGATCAATCTGTACCATCTCATTGAACTCATGTGACATTCGACCAAAATGGACGAAAATACAGATTCGAAATGTTAGCAGCTAACCTTCCGAATTAGCAGTTTTGAAGGATTAGCTGTGTTATTGGAACGATTAGCCAAACTGTGAAGGCCAGAATATTCTGGTGTTTCATTTTTTTAAGTTTTCGAAGTATGACGTCATATTTCTGAGAAACGTCAGAAACGGCCATTTTGGAAGAAAAACTGAAATGAAACACAACAACAACAGTAGTTGCGACGATAACAACAAAAAAACTTAGAATCGGAATTAGAGACGAGCAGAAATAGCAGAGACCGTTCCGAGTTGCAACTATTGTGTCGCTACAATAGTTGCAAGGCCATTGCGAACAACGGTGAAGGGTAGAAGACAGCCTTCCGGAAGGAAAATAGAGGTCTTTTGAGGAATTTAATTAACATCTGAATTCATTTTGCTGGGATGAGAAGCTAGGAGTTGGGGGAAAGGGTTGATCCATCTTCGAACGAGATGATGATTTTTATCTACTGAACAAAAACAATAGTAATATAATAAATAGTACTAGCCCTGATTTTAGGAGTGACCTCGTGGTCTGAGGATACTGAGACCCAGCCATGAGCTCACTATTTCTGCATGTAAATAAGTTAATTTGAGCGTTCTGGTCGAAGCCGGAGAACAGTAACGTTTTTGTCGACCCGATGTTGAAAAGACCAAAGAAAAAGAACTGGCTTGGTAGAGACGGTGAAAATATATGTAGAGCTCTGTTTAGACGTTGGCCAGTCGTCTTAGAACCTAGCTTTTTTTTCCGTCGATATGTATCTTCCGGGCGAATGTTACATAGATGTTTTTATGGCGCTCCTGGGTGTTATTCTTTTTTAACATCATGACTGGCAGAACCGTTAACCAGCATTCCGCGCCGAGCAGATGCTCACATTAACGCCTTTAATAGGCCAAAACCGCCGGGCGGAAGGGTAGTTTGGAACGCGGAAGCCTTCTGGATTACCGTGAATAGCTTTTTAACCTAGTTAAGACCGAAAATTCACGAATCAGGAACGGTGGGGGGATCGGCCATCCCCTAGTTCCCTGAGAGGTTTGTGACCAAAAACACTTAAAGATATACATAAAACCAAACAAGAAGTAGTATAGTACCCAAGAAAAACAAAAAACATTAAAAAAACAACTGAAAAAACCAAAAACAGTAAAAAAAAATAAATGTAAAAAAATCAGTAGAAATCATCCCCCCAGACAAGATGTGATCCGACCCTCCCGTTTGTTGTTGATAGATATATTGTTGTTACAGGCATTTATATCAGTCAAGATCAATTCGATCATTTTTGTAGCCTATTTGTGAGGCTTGTACTGTAGGGTTGTTTGAGTATTTAAGCACGTTAATGCTAATTTGCGCTCAATCAGGAAGGGTCAGGCTCCGGAGGGGTCTTGGGAGAAGACTGATCCGGCAAGCAGTACAAGGAGCGACAAGAAGGGGATCAACGACAAAACAAATTGACTGTTGGGTATCGTTAACAAGTTTTGTATCCCTTTCGGTACAAAAATTAAGATAGTAATCTGTGGGGGGCTCGACAGTGCAGCACTGTAGTGACCCTTCACCGAACTGCGAATATCTGAGTTAAGCACCTTAATTCGGATATTGAACAAACTCAGAGGGGTATAGTATATCAATATTATGACTTATATAGCCCATATTAACACTCCTAATCGTTTTTCAGTGAAAAAACAAAGAAAACAGACCGGTTTTTAGGGACAAAATAGCGATATTTTGATCCCAGTTCAGGGCT